>NW_027268594.1:0-22311 GCF_963676685.1 Mytilus edulis | reverse complement strand
AGGAGGGAACTTCAGTACATCTCAAGTCAATTAATCTATACATAATCTTTTTTCATCAGTGTTCAGTAATTGTGATAATTTATATTTTTCATTGCGTATTGTAATCTGCTTTGCTTCAAGTCATAGTCAAACATTGAAAAATTAAATTTCTTATTAATAAACGAAAATAAAAAGTTCCATCAGAGTTGGGGTTTACATTCATCAGATTCATGTAGGGGAATCCAACATAGTAATCTCATCATCTGTAACTAAGTTTTAGATATATCAGTGTTCTCTGCATGTGCAATTACATTGACATAAGACAATCATTTTACTTGTTTAGGTGCACAAATCTGAAAGTCACAAAATAAAGGCAATACTCTATTTAATTCTAAAAGGTGAAACAATTTTGAAGGGGAATTGCATTCTTGGAACTATTTTCTGCAGGACATGATAACAATGTCAACAGTATTTTAATTATGAAAGTTGTAAGTTGTGTATTATATGATTATCTCCCCTTAAGTTAATTTTGATTAACCACTGACAGTGTTGTACATTAGGTAACAAATAAGCTTGAGAAACCAATTTCTCATGGAATTCATGGGTGTAATGTTAACATAAGAATGTTTACAAGTATTCGATGAATTACAAATTATCTAAGAGGCTTGTATGAACTTTCAAAACTTTGGTAAATTCAAATATCCATGAACATACAAGTTTTTCTCCATCCAAATAATTTGTTCTACAAAGTTAATGTTCCAGGGTAAATTATTTAAGTTTATGAAAGCTTAGTTGAACATTACATCAGAGTTGTGGTTTACATTCATCAGATTCATGTAGGGGGAATCCAACATAGTAATCTCATCATGTGTACAAAATCTTTCATTTTACAGTTTAAAGACAAAAACTTCATGCCTTAATTCATTTTATTGTAAACATTCTAAAAAAAAAAGTTAAGCTGGCCAAAACAGAACTAGAAGTCATCATCCCTTTCAGTTTATTTTTATATATCTACGTTTACTTTAAATACAAAAGAAGACCGATAAACAGATGGACACCTAAGGTACTGAAATCATTAATTCGTCTATTAGTGGTTTTTTTTTTATTATCATGATTATCTCCCATACAAATCATGACTTAATGTTTATTTCCCTTAAAACCTTGAGCACATTATTTTGAGTTATCTCCTCATAAAATGAACAAAAAAAGAGTTAGCTACCAAAACAAAATTAAGAAAAATGTAATGTCAGAATATAACAAATATCTTTATCCTGCATCAATAATTGGTCCCAAGAGCTATTTCAAATATTCTATGGTTTGTTAATATACAAGGATCAGCAATAAGTGTTATAATCATTATTAATCTTGAGTCTAACATGTGTATAAACATCATCTCCTGGTTTTACAAATACAAAAAAAAATAAATCATATTTAATTCGTTTTAACATGCAATGAAATTTTCAAGTTTCTTCAACATATTGAATTATTTCAAGTAAAGACAAACAAGAAGAAGATCAGAAAAGTGCAATCAATGTCAAATTGCTTGACAGCCGATTTCAATGAGTGTGAAGCAAAGGTAATATCTTTGGTTAGCTTGCTTGTTAGCTGAACAGTGAAGTCATTGTTAGGTCCGGTAAACTTACCCTCCTTTAAGAGTAGACTAGTCCAGCAGATAACCAATCTATCTGTCTGTTGGACTAGGCTACTTCGAACACTGACTTCACTGTTCAGCTAACAAGCAAGCTAACCAAAGATATTAACTTTGGCTTCACACTCATTGAAATCGGCTGTAAATACATAATATGCAGTCTTTCTGTTTAGTGGTTCACGAGAAATGGGTGACAAAAATCTTTGTTTGATAGAGAGACGGTCCAATGATTACAATATAGTGGGGGTATAATTTAATGACAATATAAAAATTGCCTTTCAATCTAGTCCATTTATACTTAATACAATGACGGCAATAATTTAAATGTCTTTTATTTACCAAAGTTATACTTATAATGATAATAATTAATTTTTTCTTTATTCAGCCAAGTTATTCTTACAATGAAAATAATTCAATTTGTCTTTTAGTCATCCATGTTTACTTATAATGACAATAATTCAAATCTGTCTTTTATTCATACAAGTTATACTAACAATGACAATACCCAAGTTGTACTTACAATTTTACAATATTTAAAATCTGTCTTTTATTCATCTCCATCGTCATCATCATCATCATGATCATCATCTCCTCCACTCTTATCATTATCATCATTATTATCGTCTCGACTTCTTTTACTCTACAAATTACATACAAAAATAATCTGATGAAAATACTGAGGCAAAAAAAAAATAATATGTGTATTTCCTATTACCACTTTGAAAAAATAGGTAGGTAGGTTACAGTAGGAATTCTTTTTTTTAACCTTTTTTTTCTCTTCATTGAGTCCATAAATTTTATAATTCTCTACTTACTCGCTTTGTGTATTTATAAAAGTGAAGATGCTGTATTATAAATTCACGCTTCATATCTTTCTCCCAAATACAGTTTGACCTCTGCCCTCCAAGATTTTCAATTTGTGTTTGTTTGAAGATTATCATTTTTAATGTGTATTTCATTTGTAAAACATTAAAATCTTTAACTGTACAAATAACTGCATGATTTCCAATCTATATCACCACAAACAGTACAATGAAAACACAGATAATCACCCTTGGTCCTCTATCTCTATGATCTCGTCCTTTTCTTTTACTGCTGCTTTTCTTCTTTTTTTCATCTTGATCTCGTAAAATTTTTCTCCAATGGACTATTTCTTCTTCACCTAAATAAAATGAAAATCAGTTACTGTGTTAACAAATTTTATAGGGGGAAGTAGCTGTCAAATTTATGTTCAACGATTTGACTCAAATACTTATTTCAGATTTATAACAATGTAAAACATTTATCCAAACTATAATAAGACTCTAAAATAAACAATTTACAGGGCATGGACTCAATAATAAGAAGCTTCATTTCGTGTGTATTTTAGTCTAGACGCTATCTAATTAACCATCGAGCTGACATCTGAATACCTTATATGGTCATATAAGCAATATTTAGTTAAAACATAAATAGATATAAATAAATGAACTTGTGCAATTGGATTTTTCTAGGGTCTGTTTAATTAAATATTATAGATTAAAACTATACGTTAATCATAATTTTTTACCTGTATAAGAATGATTTTTGTGGATCGAATCAGTCAATTGAATGATTTAACTTTGTTTCACTTTATTGTTGACATCCTTTTCCTTTAAGAGAATAGAATAGTTCTCCATTTCTTTATTGTAGTAATTCTTACCTTCTAAAACTCGAACTTCCAATTCACAATTATTAATGACAATTTTATCTTCATTAGCTGCCTTTGCTTTTTCTAAAACATCCTCCGCTTTTCCTGCCTCTTCAAACCTGACACAAGCCTAGTAATAAATTAAGAGTTTGATAGAAATACATTTTTACAAAATACGTCCTAAGGCCAAAAAAAAATATATGTGTTTCCTGTTCCCGACCAACCCTGACTCAAAACCCTGACCCCAGAATTTTTTTCTTTAAATTCGGAAAAAAATCGTTTCCGGTCCAGGAGAGTAGTTTTTTGGTCCGATCCAGATCCGTATCTTACTATGCCCAAACAATCAAATTGGCTGCTCCAGCACAAATGTGCTTCAATTAAGGTTTTAAAAATGTCGGCACTGGGAGTAGAAGTCAATTATAGCTTCTTTAAAGAGATTAAATCATTTTAGGGTACAGAACCCTAACCAAACATGACATTGAACCGACTTCAAATCTGACAGGGAGTGCAAATAAAATTAAAAAATAAAAAAAAAAAAAAAAAAATCCTGACCTACCGACCCTAATTTATTTGACTTGGCAGCAGGAAACAGACATATAATTTTTTTTGGCCTAACCACTTGATATTCACCAAGGACTGTAAGCATTTGCTTGGACAGGCAGCGATGATTCATCCAATTACCAAACATTGTTTAGGGAAATCTGTTATTAGTAAAATCCTTTAATATTACCGGTTTTCCCGAAGTTCTGATTTACTGTTTTTTCAGTATTAAGGGCATGACTGGTAAAAAATTACCATTTTTTTTTTAACATAATTTGTTAATTTTTAACGAAAAAAGATATCAGCTACAATATTCAAGATTTAAGCAAAATGATACTAACAGACGACATAATTTTATTTTTTCTTTGCTCTGTAAACTAGAGGCTCTAAAGAGCCTGTGTCGCTCACCTTGGTCTATGTGAATATTAAACAATGGACAGATGGATTCATGACAAAATTGTGTTTTGGTGATGGTGATGTGTTTGTAGATCTTACTTTACTAAACATTCTTGCTGCTTACAATTATCTCTATCTATAACAGTACTTTCTGTGGAAAATGTTATTTAAAATCTTCAATTTTAAGAAAATGGTTAAAATGGACTATGAAGGGCAATAACTCCTTAGGGGGTCAATTGACTATTTTGGTCATACTGACTTATTTTTAGTTCTTACTTTGCTGTACATTATTGCTGTTTACAGTTTATCTCTATCTATTATAATATTCAAGATAATAACAAAAAAAACAGCAAAATTTCCTCAAAATTACCATTAAGGGGCAGCAACCTAACAACCGATTATCCGATTCATCTGAAAATTCCAGGGCAGATAGATCGTGACCTGATCAACAATTTTACTTCCTGTCAGATTTGCTCTTAATGCTTTGGTTTTTGAGTTATAAGCAAAAACTGCATTTTACCCCCATGTTCTATTTTTAGCCATGGCGACCATCTTGTTTGTTGGCCAAGTTACCAGACACATTTTTTTAACTAGATACCCCAATGATGATTATGGCTAAGTTTGGTTAAATGTGGCCCAGTAGTTTCAGAGGAGAAGATTTTTCTAAAAGATTACTAAGATTTACGAAAAATGGTTAAAATTTGACTATAAAGGGCAATAACTCTTAAAGTGGTCAACTGACCATTTTGGTCATGTTGACTTATTTGTAGATCTTACTTTGCTGAACATTATTGCTGTTTTCAGTTTATCTCTATCCAGGGTGTTAAACAAATTTGTTACAGCTAACTAGCCCAGGACTTATTGGCAGCAGGATTTTACTAGCCCTGTTTGAAGAATTGCTGGCCCATCAAAACTGACCTGCTAGCCCAAGTATGCCTTACAAATCAGAGTTTGCTGCATACTACAGGGTTGGTGTCATGTTTTGAAGGGGACATTGTACACTGTATTAAACTACTTCATTTTTATCCATTGTTAAGTTACTATGGGTTGTTAATTATTTTCTGACACAGATAACATGTTCATTGGTTTTATCGTGTGAAACAAGTGGTTTAATTCTTGTATTTGTTGTCCCCAATACAAGGCAAACCTTTTATTGACGTGCTCGGGAAAACACCCGCAATATTTGCAGAACATGGTCTCGGGTTTTTCATCCCGGCGCCACAGCCGACTTTTCTGTCCATGTCACTATAAATATTATTTTCGTCTTTTCCCAATCGTATTTTGCATTTTTTTGGATGAATTTTCAACCTCATTAGTACTGTACCCTTTCATCTACTGATTTTCTGCTTTGAAACAGACAAAGCTCCTGGGGTGCCCGTACTAAAAATATTTTGAAATATTTTGTTGTATTGTTTCGTGTTCAAACCGTTGTCCAACAAGACCAATACATAATACCCCAGGTACCATTAATTGGAAATCTCGACAGAAGCAATGTACAATACCCCCCTGTACTGGAGATCGATATTGAAAGTACGAGATATTGCGATCAATACATGATAACGGGCCATTCTGAGTTATTTGTTCTATTTTTAAAACATGTAACTGTACAACAGGACCTGTACAAACCAGTTGAAATGCTTGGAATCACAGATGATGTAATTGAATTTGATTGGCTAAGAAAGAATAGAAATGAAGGGATTTTCCGCTATCTATTTTGGAAACACCAAGAATTTTTTGTTACTAGTCCGTCGGGCATATTGGGTTACAAGTTTTGATTGCCCGAGGCGTAAATGTTCTAGTCCCGGGCGTCGGGCTAGTGGATTTTTTAACCCCTGTATCTATAATAATATTCAAGATAACCAAAAACAGCAAAATTTCCTTAAAATTACCATTTCAGGGGCAGCAACCCAACAACGAAATGTCCGATTCATCTGAAAATTTCAGGGCCGATAGATCTTGACCTGAGGGACAATATAACCCCCATGTCAGATTTGCTCTAAATGCTTTTGTTTTTGAGTTATAAGCCAAAAACTACATTTTACCCCTATGTTCTATTTTTAGCCATGGGGGCCATCTTGGTTGGTTGGCCGGGTCACCGGACACATTTTTTAAACTAGATACCCCAATGATGATTGTGGCCAAGTTTGGTTTAAATTTGGCCCAGTAGTTTCAGAGGAGAAGATTTTTGTAAAAATTAACGCCGGACGACGATGAACGCCAAGTGATGAGAAAAGCTCACTTGGCCCTTTGGGCCAGGTGAGCTAAAAATGGTATCCATGTTTTATACTTGGACTGAGGTGTTTCCAACAGTTATCTGTCAAACAGCATAATATGCAGAATTTCAAATAGTCTGGCACATTTCAGAAAGTCTGAGTGTTAAATACTTGGAAACAACAAAATCAAATAATTTTTCTTTCGATTTTAGTCCAGCCTTTTTGACTGTTTGTGCAAATGTTTCCTTTTATTTTACATTTGCTTATGACAATTAAATGATTTGTAAACTCTGGAATATACCTAGACACTAACCAATTTAATAAGGGCTATTCCAGAAAAAAAATGTTGGAAGGCAGTTTTTGTTAGCACCCCGCCACCCAGACAATTGTAATTGAGAATTGTAGTGCATTGTAGTGTGAAAAATTGCTCTGATACCCATCACCCATGTATTATTGATACAATGTGCCTTCCAACCCCCCCACCCCCCCCCCCCCCATACATTTTTAATAATTGCATGAAAATTATAGACCAAACTCATTTTGTCGTACCTTACTCAATCAAATTCAAGCTATCTGGTCACTTCCATGTCACAAAAGTAAAATTTATGAAGTTATTATGTTGAATGATGTAATGTTTACTTGAAATAATATGGAACCAACTCTTTTTACCTATCAAAATATTCCTTACCTTTGTATCACCTGTATCAAAGTCCACCCACGCCACTGGGGCAAAGTCTGTGAAATAATTTTTGATTGCCTCCCTTTCTGTGTCAATTGCTGTAATGTTCTCCACACAAAGTACAGATCCAACTTGCATTGCATCGATTACCCGCTGCAACATAATGTAAATGAAAAATTAATACATATCCAATGGGTAATCTTGGGGTTGTTTCCATAACAACATACAAGAGTCAAGAAAACCGGATAAAGAACTTCAAAATCTCCACTTTCATTGTTCGTCAAGAAATTCTGTATATGCGTCAATTTGTGGTTTAGCCATTTTGTAAGAACTTCCTTTGATACCATACAAGTTTAAATGGAACAGATTTTACTTGATTTTCAAAAGAAAGAAAGCAAAACATGACAAAATATCGTTCATTAAATCATGTGCTGAAAACAATAAAACGTAAGTGAATTTGAAAGGTGACTTTCATATGCATCATTTATGTAAACATGTATCTTAAAAAAATCTAATGCATTTTGACAAATGAGAAAACTTAAAATTTCATATGTAAGAATTAATATTTATGTAACTATACAGAATGTAAAATATTCAACCTTCATGTACCTGCAAGTTGCAGGAAGAAAATGCTACATAAAACTTTCTCATATATTAGGTTGCTATTTAATTGATTGATTGGGTTTTTAATGCCACCTTCACTATTTGAAATCTGATTCTGATTCTCAAGTTTGACTACATAACTATGTTCCTAAGGCCAAATAAAAATATATGTGTGGTTCCAGTGACCCTACCTTCCCTACTTTTTCGTCTTGAAATTAGCCTACCTTAAAGATTTTATTGTCATTTTTCATCAAGTACTGTTAAAGTCAGAATGTTGCTCCCATAGACTCAATGTAAAAAAATAGAAAAAATCCCTACCTACCTACCCAACATTTTTTCAGATGTAACTGGAACCACACATACTTTTTTATTTGGCCTAATGGATTTTTCACCGATAGCTTTTATGAGTAGATGACAAGGACAACATACACCTACAATACAAATTTATACTAACCTGTCTTTCTTCTTCTTCTCTCTTCTTTTGTTCTCTGTAAAAAAAAATATATAATTTCCACATAAATTATGAATAGTACTCAAGCAAGAAAATCTTGTACATAAGACACCATGCACCACTCACAATAAGACACTTAATGTTTAGCCACTCCCAAATCAGGAGAATACATTTTAAAAGCATAATAAATTTGTAGGTTTCTAGTTTAAATGTTTGCTTATCTGAAAACCCAAACTTGACAATGATAAAAAAAAACTGTTTAAGTATACAGACACATAAATTGAAAATAGTTTTTACTTACTCTTTTTTCTTCCTCAGTTGTTCTAACTTCTTTTTCTTTTTCTCTTCCTCTTTTTCTTTGAAATAATCCATTCTGTAAAATGAAATGAACACCTGTATTTGTGTCAATTGTGTGTAAGTTTACTCTAAAACCAGAAACACAAATTGACCTGCTAGGAGCCTGTAATTCAGTGGTTGTCTTTTATTGCTGTGTACCATATTTGTATTTTTGTCATTTTTTTGTACATAAATTAGACTGTTAGTTTTCCAGTTTGCATTCTTTTAAATTTGTCCTTAAATGGCCCTTAATATCAATTATGTGATATGGGATTTGCCATACAGTGACCTACAGTGAAAAATTTGTGCCATTTTAGTCTCACGAAGAGTTGTCTCATTAGCAATTGAGCACTATCTTCTTTTTACATTGATTATATTTTTTTCTTTTTTCAAATTTTGTTGAGAAATTCTGCCAGACATGCAATATACTTTTGTCTTAACTTTTAATATACCCATTCCCAAAGAAAATTGGAACAAGTTTCTATAAGGCATATAAATATAAGCATAAAGGGTCATCTGACCAACACTAATTCACTTTTTGATGAAAATTTCTTCACTTTTCACAAACACATTCAAGATATTGATTAATAAAATTGAGAATGGAAATGGGGAATGTGTCAAAGAGACAACAACCAACTGTTTAATTGCTTGAATGTGATGCAATCAAAGATTTATTATGTTACTTAGTGTTATGGATGTGATGCTTCAATTTCTGGAAATTAAATGGTATTTTAAACAAATTTTTGTTTTGTTCTAAACTGAACAAAAGGGAGATAACTAATGTTTACTCACTTTGTTTTCTTTTCTAACACTTTGTCTTCATATTTAATTTCCCCTAAATTCATAAATTTTTCCATACCCTCTGTTGTGTGGAAGGTCACATAAACTGATCCCTGTATAAATAATAATCATGAAAATACAATCATTAATTCAAATCAAAATGCTGGTTAGTGCCGAGGGAGTAGATTGCTTTCAATTTGTACCTATATTGTGAACTTGAAATTGATCAGTACATTGTATTAACAGCAATTGGAAGTATTTTATCAAGAAATCACATGGTTCAAAACTTGAAGGTAGAACAAATATAGATTCATACACCATGAACTAGTTTCTATAAATGGCAGAATTTTTGAATTTGATGATTTTGTTAACAAATATGGCAATCTACTTTTTTGGGGGGAAATTAGAATGTTTGTTAGTCAGAATGTGAAAAATATTTCATTTTGAACATAAAATATAGTCAGATAGTGGAATCAGTTTATATAACATGAATTGTAGTTTTAAAATGAGTGCATCCATGTATTTTGGTCTCACATCTTCTAACTTTTATACTGCTAAATTAGTGCTTACAGAAAACAAGAGTGCACACACTGAAATGTCTCGCCTTCTTTACTAATCATTGATATTATGTTGATACTCCTAAATATAAACCTTTATTATGACTGTCACATAAACTTAACATGAATAATGAAAATGAGGTCAAGGTCAGTTGAACCATATGCCAGGCAGACATGTACAGCTAACAATGCTTCCATACAACAAACATGACAAATATAGTTGAGCCTATTGCTTATAGTTTAAGAAAATAGACCAAAACACAAAAACTTAACACTGAGCAATGAACCGTGAAAACCAGGTCAAGGTCAAATAAACCCTGCGAGACTGACATATAGATCATAAAATATTTCCATACACCAAATATGACCTATGACATATAGTATTATATAAAAAGACCAAAACTCAAAAACTTAACTTTGACCACTGAACCATGAAAATGAGGTCAAGGTCACATGACATCTGTCCACTAGACATGTACACCTTACAATCATTCCATCCAACAAATATAGTAAACCTATTGCATAAAGTATGAGAAAAACAGACCAAAACACAAAAACTTAACTATAACCACTGAACCATGAAAATGAGGTCAAGGTCAGATGACATCTGCCCGCTAGACATGTACACCTTACAATCATTCCATACAACAAATATAGTAAACCTATTGCATAAAGTATGAGAAAAACAGACCAAAACACAAAAACTTTACTATAACCACTGAACCATGAAAATGAGGTCAAGGTCAGATGACACCTGCCAGTTGGACATGTACACCTTACAGTCCTTCCATACACCGAATATACTAGACCTATTGCTTATAGTATCTGAGATATGGACTTGACCACCAAAACTTAACCTTGTTCACTGATCCATGAAATGAGGTCGAGGTCAAGTGAAAACTGTCTGACGGGCATGAGGACCTTGCAAGGTACGCACATACGAAATATAGTTATCCTATTACTTACGGTAAGAGAGAATTTAACATTACAAAAAATCTGAACTTTTTTTTCAAGTGGTCACTGAACCATGAAAATGAGGTCAAGGACAATGGACATGTGACTGACGGAAACTTCGTAAAATGAGGCATCTATATACAAAATATGAAGCATCCAGGTCTTCCACCTTCTAAAATATATAGCTTTTAAGAAGTGAGCTAACACCGCCGCCGCCGCCGGATCACTATCCCTATGTCGAGCTTTCTGCAACAAAAGTTGCAGGCTCGACAAAAAACCTTATCCTCGACTAGTGATAATCTTTTCCACTTTATAACAAGGCTGGTTGAATGAACAGCCTTATATGAAGAGTTACTTACCTTGAATTCTCGGTTTGGATTTCGTCTCATAAATACTGTGTCTACATCTCCAGCGCCAAGCTTGTCGAAAAATATAATTAATTTGTCCAAACTAACTTTCAATGGGAATCCTTTCTGTAAAACACAAAATGAGAGAAATTAATTAAGCAGTAATATTGAAAACACTTGTTAGTTATCTAATCCTTATGTGAAACTACATAAATGAGTCCAAGACTCTGAATTCATTGGTTCAGAGAGATAACTCTTTAAATCAGTTAAGCGTTTGTAAAAGTCAAGTTCATCAATGTTTTTTAGCATTTACCTGAAACAGATTAAAAATAATCTATGTAACCTAGAAGCTTAGAATATGTTTTTGAAAATGGTTGACACAAAAGTACTGATGATTTTAAGAGTTATTTCCCTTAACCTAGGTCTACCTCCTTAACATGAACGAATTTTGAAGAACACTAATTAACTTTTTATAGTTTTTTGTGTTGTTTTGTTGCAGTGTGGTTAAAGTATGGCAAAATCTAGTAATTATTGTTGAAATATTATTGTCTTCAATGGAATTGCATCAATAAATTTAATTTAGCCATTTATATTTCTTTACAAGGACATTTTTAAAACAAATAATCAGTAGTTTTGTACAGACAACATAGAGCACAAGTGTTAATTTGGCTAATAAGGTAATTTGTATGATTGATTGACAATGGTAGAAAGTTTTCTTTTGGTTGATAGATGGCTCTCTCTGTAAAACTTGGGCTTCCTCCTCCGATGAAAACAGACAACCATGATAAAGTAAACAGAGCTGATAATGATGTTTACAGCTAATTTCCTAATGCATGTACAGTCAGACTTTGGTAGGCTTGCTTGCTCTGTTTGTATAAGTGCTTCTTTTTTATATAGAAATCAACATACAACATATGCTGTCCTTGCGTTGAAATCCTCTCTCCATTCCTCCGTGTTCTCTGGTACTGCCATGTCTGGGTTCCTTCGTACAAACACTCCATCTTTACTGATCTGAAAAAATATATAAAAAAAGCTTCTGTAAAGGTATATAAATAAAATGTATCAAACAACTGTAGTATCCTTTTAACCCTTTTATTCTCATAAAAAATGGTCATGTTAAAATATAAAATTGTTGCCAACGATTTGTCTTTTAAATTTTTTTCTAATTTTGATGAACATTTTGTAACCCTTCAGCATGTTCAGACTTTTTCCAAAACAATGCCTAGTAACCCATTGTTGTTTTGTTTAAGCTTATATAGAAGATGCAATTCTGGTAAATAATTCTTATTTTATGATCTTTGAATTTCAAATGCGAGATATCAAACTAAAAAAAAAAGGATGCCTCCATGTGCAGGAATTTCTTGCTGCATTGAAGACCTGTTGGTGACCTGCTGTTGTCTGTTCTATGGTCAGGTTGTTGTCTCTTTGACACATTCCCCATTTCCATTCTCAATTTTACTTACACTGATGAGACTGATGAAGCTTTCCTTATAGCCTTGGCAATGATATTGTGATTTGTTGTTAAAACCTTTAATCTGTTGAATCGTGTGAAAACTGCAAGTGCAACCCCTGAAGTTCTGTTAAGGTAAATTATAATGCAGATGAATAAGAAGATAATATTTTCCTCTCAGCGACTAAAAATGTTGTTAAAATCTCACACTACTCACAGGGAAAGCATTATTGGTCAAGTCAGTGTTTTAGTAGTTTTTTACATTTATTAAAGTCTAACATCTACACTGACTGGTCATTTGGTCCAATAATTTATGACATTTTACTAGACCAAACCTTTTATTACTGGACGTTGGCACATGTCTGACCGGCTTTAGGTATTACTGAAATTGTGTAAGGGATAATGTCCTTGTCATTCAGATCAAAATTGCAAAAGTTCCATAGAAAAAATACAGTTGACGGGTAGTTTTTCACACCACATAATCTTTTTTATGTGGGTAGAAAAGGATATAAGAAAATGAAAAAAAAAGATGTGATGTGTGGTGTGGTACAATAAAATGTTTTCTCCACCCAATATTTCCATAGCCGTTTTTTTATGCTGAAGAGGCTTTGTTAAAATCACCCTTGCCTATTTTGCTGGCTACACATTGAAACAGGGTGATTGCTTCAGAATGTAGAATAGTCTAAGGAAACAACACAGATTTATGGCTCTGTATGATGTATTTAAACCTATGTGAGTATGTAATAGATATACAGTCAGTGCACACATAAACAAGTCGATTTTTGTTTTTGACTTGTTTAGGTCTATTTATGTTGATGAAAAAACTTAATTTCACTTGTTGGCCAAACTACACCACCTATGACAGCAAAAACCTGTCTGAGAGTTCACAAGGACTTGAGCTATCTATATTTAATTGTCTAATTGAACAACCTTACTAAACACAGATGTTTTACCTCATTAAGTGTGGTTCCAGGTCATTGCATTGTAAGGTTAATTAACATTATCTCCAATTTTTTAGACTCTCATTCATATTTTTCTTTAGAAGACAAAGCATTGTCTTTCAATGTTGTCATTATTTGAACTAGATGCATGACCTCCTTATAAATATGCGTGGGTCTTGAAGATAACCAATTTTGATCACTTATCAACTTGTAGGAGACGATATTTGCAACATTTTGATTCTGGTCAATTAGGTTTTTGCTTAACAATATTTGACTTATTAAAGTCGTATTTTGTCTTGCATTAAAGGGAGACAAATCCTAAAACTTACAAATTTAGACCTCTATGAGTCAAAAGCAGATTCAGACTTATTTATGTCTGAGCTCTGACTGATATAGGGAGATATATAAAGAGTGAGTCACAAAGAATGACTTTAAATTGATACACTCCTTTAGTGTACTGTTGCTGTGACGACAAAAGGATACATCCGTCATTGTCTAACTTGATCTGTTCTTGTAAATATCTGTCTCTGGGTAGATTTACATCTCCAAAATAATACTGCAAAATATAATACAAATCATTTACTAGAGATGTCCAGTAGGACATTAAGATATATGTAGGTCACTGCGTGCATCAATGTATAACAGCATGGTTAAAATAAAACGAAGTAGGAAAAATATCTTCATAATTACTTAATCACTTTAAATATTATAAAAACAACATTTATCTGCAAGTTTGATGTATGTAATCAGGGATCTCCATGGATGAAAATTGAACCATGGAGGAACTTTCACCATTACAAACCGTGTATACGCTGTACAGTGTAGCGCGATCGGAAGTATGTTATCCCTCCATACAAGGAATGGTGAACATGCTAATTCATTGCTTATTGAAATTATATTTATTTGAATTTTCATTATAGAATTAGAAGTGTCAATATGTTCATTTATTGCCGTTTTTAACCATTCAAATACCAAGTCTTCATGGTCCCCCCTTAGTCGAGAATGACCAAAAGCTGTCATGAAGGTCCCCATGTAGATCTCTTGTATTTTTGGTAATTGTTATGGGGTCAAAATTCATATGATGTGGAAGCTTATTTTTCATGGACACTGTCAAATTCAGAACCCATTACCGGTATGGCTGATTTGCAGCAACAACAAAACGATTCATACGGGTTATGTAAAAGGTTAAAGAGATTTGTAAAGCAAATGAAAAGGTTTTTAATGACTTTATCTGACAAATTGATGCTGTGCAACATGCATCTTTCGAGTCTGAATAGAAACCGGAAACGCGGATGTATCAATTTGATTGTAATATACGAAATGAATTCGGAATTACGATACGATATTTCTTTACAGGAAATATTTATAAGTTTTTACTTTTAAACTTTTAAAGTCATTTTAAATTATCGTTACAGCAGTACTCGAGTTATTTGTGATGAAATAATATTTACTGTTTTGCGTCTTATTTTGTACTTCTTAAAAAAGGGGGGATGCTGATTGCGTAAGTCAAAATAAAGCACGTGTTCGACTTGTTAAACTGTTTTCTTTGTAACTGGATTATTAATTTATTTATTTAATCCAAATTATCATAATCATTTGCTGAAACTTAGTTGATTAATTCGACAAATGGATCGTCTATCCTCAGATAGTATTCTCCTGTCTGGTTGTTGATCTACCTGTACAAGCTCAGGTACAAGTGATTAGCGATCTTAATCCGGATATCCCTCAGGCGTTAGAACTGTGTTGGATTATAACACAAAAAGCCTGAGGGTTATGCAATTACATGCATTTGATTATAATTGATAAAAAAAATGGCGTCGGGCTACAAAAAATGATGAAGTTTTGAACGATGGCGGAAGACAATTTAACGATGGCGCAAGATAATTTAACGATGGAGCGAGTCATTTGACGATGGCGCAAGACATTTGAACGATGGCGGGGCGCCATCGGTTAAACAGGCCATGGAGATCCCTGGTAATCCATTACTGATCAAAATGATAATGATTTGTATCACCAACTTATTATCAGTTTTAATTTTGATTTTTGTTGAAGGCTGTACGGTGACCTATAGTTGTTATTTTCTGTATCATTTTGGTCTCTTGTTGAGTTTTCTCATTGGCAATCATACCACATCTTCTTTTTTATAATAACCATAATAACATACCTCCATCTGTTTAATAATTTTCTTTTCCAGACCATTTGGTGGACCTAAAACCTCTGGTTCAGGTTCTGGTTCGTCTTTGATTTCTACTTTCACTTCACCATTTGGTGATTTGTTATTTGTTTCTGCATCACCACCAGCCTTCATGTCAACATCATCTGCAGGTGGACTGTTTTCTGTATCTGCCATGGTTGTTTTTATTGATTAAATAGCCTACAGAATAAATAAATTAGATTATAAACATATTTACACATTGAGTATTTAGCTGAATTTTGTTTCTTAATGACCCTAGGTCGGTCTACCAATATTTATTACCTTCTAATATTAGACAACAATCAATTCTAAATAATGACATCAAAATTTGAAATGTTTTGAATTGTAATTGCATTTGTTTCAAGGAACTTTGGTGGTTTTAATTAACATCATGATCATGATGATTAATGGCAATATTCGCATACAGTTTAAATATGCAAAAGTTGCAGGCTCGACAAAAACTAACATTTCAAATCAGAACATGATCATGCCAGATTGACAATATAGTGGCAGTGTTCATAAAAAAAAGATATAGAAGGATTTTAAGTTTATCAAAGTGTACAGATACTTTCAATATAAATTATCTGTCTCATCCTAATGGTCATAGAAAGGAGGGGAACTACAAAAGAAAAGGTACATGGTTTTAAAAACCAGAGTTATTTCCCCTACAAAATCTAAATATACACGTGTATAATTTTCTCCATTAAAAACAAACTTTTAAAATGTTTTGTGTACTCCTTCGTTAACACATTTAAACAATAACAAGTACATTCATTTACATATGGGATATTTAACGTCATATAAGAAAGTGTAGTTTCTTTTGTGGCGCAAGATGGCCTGTTAGCGTCCCCAACATTTTATTCACTTTCAAATTGCAGTTTGACAGTAAATTACATTCAAAAGGGTTAATAGCAGTTGACCAAAATACACAATGAAGATGTTATCATTAACTTACCACTAAAATTTTGGTCTAGTCGCCTAAACTTTGTTATTTTCGATTTCAGTTCTCAACCACGTTTTGCATCATACAGCCACGCATGCGCCCAAAAGACCGGTCTGTTTCCGTCTATGAACTATGTAAATGCAAAAACAAATGTCGGAAACTGATCTGTAATGTTAACGTATTATAAAAGGGCACCTGTTACACCAAGATTTTGTTTACTGTCACTGACAAATCCTTTGTTACACCTAATCTGTTAACTTTTCTCTTTTTTTTACTTTTCAAAATAACGCTTAGACTTTTAAAAATTATAATTTTAATGAATCAGGCATGTTTCATTACATGCCGAATAGTTGATTCAATCATGCCAAGAAATTGCCTCCGTTGAAATTCTGCAAACACCCCATAGAGCAAATTACATGGATGATTATAATTAATATTGACCATTTGTTATATGGCTGTGTTCTAAGCGACACGTACATGAAGGTCATAAATTAATTTGTTGAATGAAATCAAATCTTTAAATACTAATGGGTGCCGTAGGAGGTCGACCGGAATTGGAAGGGTAATAATGCCCTATATACCGTCAGGCGTCAAATGGCCATTTTCGGCTACCGTTAGCGTGAAATTGATAAAACTTTTTCCGTGATTCGTCAAAATATTATATCCTTATCGTGATTCGTCAGAGGTCTCAAATAATTTTCGTTACCGTTATTTGTGGAAAAAAATAACGTGATTCGTCAAAATCATTCGATTTTTTTTGGGTCTAAAATTAAGAAAGTGCATAATTTATCGTCATGCACCAAAAATTACCGTTAACGTCATTTGGCAAGAATTTTTTACCGTTATTCGTCATGAAGGTACCCCCATTACCAGTGGCGGATCCAGAAATTTTCATAAGTGGGGGGCCCACTGACTTACCTAAGAGGGGGCCCGCTCCAGTCACGCTTCAGTGATTCCCTATATAAGCAACCAAATTTTTTCCCAAAAAGGGGGGGGGGCGGGCCCCCTGGCACCCCCCCTAAATCCGCCTATGATTACCACCCTCTATTAGTAATACTTTAAATTCCTTTCTATACAAAACCATTTCAGTTATAAATCTGAAAATGTGCATGCTGCATGCTTGTGTGCTATTTCTAATAGTGTAATAATTCGATTAAAAAATATTTTTCAAAGCAGGTATTTCATAGTGAGGTATTATCATGAACAGAATTTCATAGTGAAATATTGTCCAGAAGGAGGTGACAAAATTTCATGGAGAAAGTCACTATTTCATTATGAAATACTGCCAGACAGTGGACAATATTCTATATGAACTTTTGTCCGATAGACAATATTTCATGGGGGACATGTACAATATTTTAGGTTACAAAATCGGCATGTGGTAATATCGGATGCTCCTAACACGCACTGCTCCATATATGACACTCATGTCACGATGATCATTTTAAGTCTCGCTCAGTTATGTCAAAATCGAGGGAAATAGGTCGGGAGATTGGTAATTCGTTAACGAGCTTCGAATACTCCCGATTCCAAAACTTTTGACATACTACAATTTATGCAATCTCTGTAGCTATTCCTGGGAGTAGAAAGTCGTTTATAATTCAGTCAGTGAACAATTCAGAGTGTAGAAGTTGTTAACATTTGATTGATTAGAAATATGGCCACATCAATGGTAATTAATAGGCGCATCCTTGGCGCTATTGCGCCGACTCGGCCGGCAAAATAGCTATATTTATAAAAAGTTTTGCTATTTTGCCGGTCTTAAGATCAAGACTGAGAAGTATACAGATTAAGAATATAAAAAATATAGAAATATACATGTACACTTGAAATAGAAATCTTATACAAATAAGTCTTCTATAGCACATTTATATATACAAAGCGTCCATATAAAAGTTTATATTCTTTATTTTAATTAGAAGTCTCTACAACATATCTTTTTTAAAACATTTTAAAAGCATACATACTAAGACTGATACTAGTTTTCTTTTCTTTAAAAGGAAGTCTGTAAACAATCTGTATTGAAATAGAAGATATGCATTGTTTACTTCTTACTAAACATGCAAACCCATATGAAAAATGATAACTCTAATTCTTTTATTGATAAGCATATCATATTAGTTTTTACATAAAAATTCAACAACATCAAAATGCTTTACAAGATAAACATAAATTATCGTGTGTACATGTGATTTAATGAGCCAGGTCACTATAAGTGAATACACCAGACCTAGGACCCAGGATGCAAGGCGAAAACAGAGTAATTGACATCTAGCAACACATATCATTCAAGTTATGCATAAATAGTTTCAATAAATTTGGATTTCATACAGTCATATTAAAATCGGAAATAAGACCAGCAAAATAGTAAAACTCTATATAGATCGCTATTTTGCCGGAGCTGGCAAAATATCCACTGCCTAATTTATATCAGAGACTTGTAATACAAAAACAGAAGTCATTACTAAGTGCTGGTAGTGTGAACTGCTATTTGACCGAGATTTGTCGTGCAGTTTATATTTCCAAAGTTTTAAGAAGAAGTCAAAATACATCTAGTTCATAAATGTAATAAGATTGAATGTGATGTTTGTATGGATTTATGCTTACCTGAGATATGTTCTATTCTTGAATCTTTTAATTATGACTATGATCACATTTTTTTGAATATTTTAAAAGTATTTGTCTACATCCTCTAGATAGGGTTTTTGGTCATGGTTAATCATACTACATTAATTCATTTTTTTAAAAAATAAATTGTGGCAAATTACCAAATTACTTCTAAAAAATACCTTCATCCGTATTTAAAACAGGTTCGTATCCGTCGTCCGGTAAAAGTGTTAGAAAATATCCGGTTTTCATAGCATGCTGCCTTGACCAAAAAAAAGTTGACCTTTCTTGGATTTTATCATCCTTTTTTATTCAGAGTGTGTGACAACAACATTTTTGAGCAATATATTATTTCTTAACCACCACAAACGCCATAAACAATGTCTTTTCTAAGTAAAATTGGATATCTAGGCCTTGGTGTTGCTCTAGTCGGTGGAGTCGCCCAGACAGCATTATACAACGGTAAACTTCATCTTTTTGAAAACCTTATTTCGTCTTGTCGAAGATTAGTTTGACGCACTGAGATATTGTGTATATGTTAAATTTAACTGACAGTACATTTGAGACTCGTAATTTAATTTCTAAAATGTTACACAATTATGTAATCGGCTGCACAGCCACAGGTCTAGAAGTCATGTGGATTCAATAATCGATTCAGTGCCTGTGGTCCTTATTGGCCTTCATATTTCAATTTATTTTAGTATATTAGAAACAATACTGGCTCTCAGAGGTAACAATTAACAACAATTGAAATGCATGTGAACTCAAAACAAGGTTGCAGTAAGTAGGTCATTGACATTGTTCTGGCTTTGATTTCATCATCAGACATATAACTTACATCAGGTGCAAGACAACTAGTCACTGAGATAAAATGTGCTGATTTCAAGGAAAAGACAACTCAGAACATCTTTTAACAGTGTTTAATTATAAAAAAGAAGATGTAGTATGATTTAAAAGTCATAGTCCGCTATAAAAGTCATCTTGGACCGTCAATAGGTAAACTCTGACCATCTATACAATCGACTTGGACAAAGTTATATTAGTATAAATAGGAAAGATTTGACTACATAAATGAGTTTCTTACATGAACAAAACTTTTTCTCAGAAGTTGGGCTGTCATAATCACATGATAACTCAAAGACTTTAAACAATGATTAGACAAATCAGACTGTGTATCACAACTTTTAGACAATGTTGTTTGATCAGGTTTTATTTAGTACCCAGTTGTCTCTAGGCTGAGTTGTCCTGCATTGTTAACATCATGACATGCCAGGGCTTCAAAAACGGTCATATATTCCGGTCATTTGTATAATGTCCGGTAAAAGTCCGGCTGGGCAAAGCATGAAACGGTCATATACTTTTTAGTTTTCAAGGCTTTTTTGGTCATTTTTACATAATTCACGATCTTTTTGACCCAACCTTTTGCCATAAACATCAACACATTTCCGGTCATAAATGTGACATGATGATTAATTACTATCAAAACAACACCTAATCCAATACTTTCTAATTTTAATCAAGGCTAATTAGTAGTTGGACAGCTGAAATCTACCTGTTCAGGTGACAGGTGAACTATGTTCAGTACCGGACATCGTATAAATTGATCGGTCTATTCACAATTTTTTTCTTACTTTTCAGCAGTTTGTTTCTTATTGATTTAGTCCAAAAGATTAAAATTATTAGAAATTAGTTTATCGACATGATTTGATGAAAAATTTAAAAAGGTTTTAAATGAAAAATCGTCAGAACTATGTCGTATGAACTAGAACATGTGTGCGCATGTGCACAGGTGGGAAATTTAATTATGCATCCTACATTTCTTCAAAAATGCTAAAATTATCATTGATACCTGTATCTAACGTTCATTTCAAGTATTTTGTTGAAGAAATAACGTGGAAAGAGCTTCTTCACTCAGTCGTGCTTTGTAAACATTCACGGATTTAACGTATCCGTTTATGGTCCATGTTTTACCATTGTCAAGTCAACATCCGGTTAGAACAATGTGTAAACGAAACTAAAGATTTGACAATGTCATCTTGCACAAATAAAAAGTCTAAGGCAGATATGATCACGCTGATGTGCACACTTTGAATGATGCACTGCCAATTTAAGAGTTACATCCGAACATCAAATTCATTTCATATCAAAGTAAAGTTTAAAATCGTTTTTTTTTTATGCAATGTCAATCATTGGAATAGCCATCTGATTATTGCCTTTTGTGACTAAGTCTTAAGGAATTAAAATCGGAATCAGATATGAAATGTCCGGCTGGCTCAAATATTTTTTGGAAGCCTGTGACATGCATGATTTTTTTAAGGTTTTCAATATTAAAATCAAATTTTTTATTGGTTAAAGAACACATATACATATATCTCATGAATTGAATTTTAAATGTGCGTATTGTTATGCATTTACTTTTCTACATTGGCTAGAGGTATAGGGGGAGGGTTGAGATCTCATAAACATGTTTAACCCCGCCGCATTTTTGCACCTGTCCCAAGTCAGGAGCCTCTGGCCTTTATTAGTCCTTGTATTTTTATACGACCGCAAAATTTGAAAAATTTTTCGTCGTATATTGCTATCACGTTGGCGTCGTCGTCGTCGTCGTAGTCGTCGTCGTCGTATTCGTCGTCCGGATACTTTTAGTTTTCGCACTCTAACTTTAGTAAAAGTGAATGGAAATCTATGAAATTTTAACACAAGGTTTATGACCACAAAAGGAAGGATGGTATTGATTATGGGAGTTTTGGGTCCCAACATTTTAGGAATTAGGGGCCAAAAAGGGCCCAAATAAGCATTTTCTTGGTTTTCACACTATAACTTTAGTTTAAGTTAATAGAAATCTATGAAATAATGACACAATGTTTATGACCACAAAAGAAAGGTTGGGATTGATTTTGGGAGTTTTGGTTCCAACAGTTTAGGAATTAGGGGCCAAAAAAGGGCCCAAATAAGCATTATTCTAGGTTTTCGCATAATAACTTTAGTTTAAGTAAATAGAAATCAATGAAATTTAAACACAAT
>NW_027268593.1:0-31527 GCF_963676685.1 Mytilus edulis | reverse complement strand
AAACTTTCTAAATGCCTGTACCAAGTCAGGAATATGACAGTTGTTGTCCATTTTGTTTGATGTGTTTTATCATTTGATTTTGCCATTTGATTAGGGACTTTCCGTTTTGAATTTTCCTCTGAGTTCAGTATTTTTGTGATTTTACTTTTAATTATCAATGACAACATACTAATAAGCACATCAATCTTTCAATGTAACGAATATACAATGTAGGTGCTAACCCAGGTGATGTGGATGCTTTTTAAAATACACGAAGAATGATGAGTTAGCGCTCTAAAAGGGAAATTGGTTCCATTTATTTTCATTATAATGTTTGGTGCATTTTTGCTCTTGATTTTTTCACCTTTGACCAAACACCATCTGCTAACTAGGTTAATAAACTGAAATAAGTATCGCGAACAAATGTTCAAGTGAGTAATAACAAATTTTTCTTAATAACATTGCGTTTAACAAACCATATCATTGGTTTATATATTGAATGATTTTAGAAAATATGAATTTTCATTTGTGTGTGGCTTCTTACGAAGGGCGACAAAACATAATATAGAAACCAAAAAAAAACATGAAACGTAAACCCCACCAATAATTGATGGTTAACCAAGATGTTTTGTGAGGTTAAGAAGATCCAATATCGACCTCAATCATGTTGCTCACTTTGTTGACACATTTGGTGATACATTTCATATAGTCTTGTCACAAACGATAAAAATTGGACGGAATTGAAGTTATGTCCATTGGAATAAATTTGTGGTCATTTATCATTATGATAACAGTCAACTTACTCGAGATTGCGTACGTAAATTTTTCGAATTTATGACTTCAATTGTACGGTTTGGAACCATAATACAATCTCATACCAGGGAAATCATTATAGGGGTAAATTCAGTAAAAAATCTCCCATTGACTATAATGCTAGTGTCACAAATAGAAACTGGGTGTATCTGTGACTGGGAAATGTGTTGGCCTGGAACCACACACATACAATAAACAGTACGACAAGTCTGCACGGACTCTAACTCTGGGACTAGCTCTTGTAACAAAAGACGACTCTGGTTAGCGCGATGTATAATTTAATAAGTTCAGCATGGAATACAATTGCACAGAGTTGGAACTGCTCAGTGTAATACTAAATCCAATCTGCCGCATTAAAATAACAACATAGTTTATACTACTTGTATAGACTTGACAAATATTTCTCTAAATGAGTGAGAAAATTCAATTAAGGGATTACAGAAAAATTAACACATAGATAATAATTAACAATAGAACATACAGACTTATTTATGGAATTAAAGGTTTGGCTGGTCATATACGAATAATAGATCATTTTGAAGTAAAATGTCGCTAATTGAAAAACAAATTAAAACATGAAATTAGATTAGCTTAATCTTCTAAACTTGACTTAAATCTTGCACAATAAAAAATAACAAAATCCCTTAGTGAAATATTGCAATTATAACAAAACAGTGATTTTACAAAATCTTTTACAAAATGTCCGAAAAGTCTCAAATCAAATTTTTTTGTCCATTTTTCCACTGTGACAACATGCCTCTTCTCCCACTGAAGCACGACCCCGTGCTTCGAATAGATTTAACGAAAATGTCCAAATTGTGGTAGAAAAGGTCTTGGTTGGTGCTGGTACATGCATACGTTCCTTTGATTTAGCGTGGATCGCAATTGTTCTTTTTCATTTTCGGATTCTTTTAATTTAATATTCAATTCTCCAATTTGTTTGTAATACTCGTCCACTTCGAAATGCAAAATGGAGTTTTCATTAAAGAACTGTCTCTTTTCGGTGGATATTTCTTCGTATTTTTGTTGGATGTCGAAAATAAAATCACTTTTTCTTTGTAAGTATACTTCCAAATCATTAATGCGTTTTACGTAAATCTGACAGTTGTCCTCATTAATGGATTGTCTTTGCTGGTTGTCTTGTAAACTAAGAACATCTGCACGTAACTTTTCATTTTCAACTGAAACACTTTGAAAATGAAGTAACTGTTCGCGTAACTTCAAAATTTCGGCTGTCTGACTTTCACCCTTTTTCTGTACTGTTGAAAGTTTCTCTTTTACACTTGTTAATTCACGTTTGATAATACTAGAGGAGTCCAAACAACTTCTGAATGCTGAATCACGAAGATTAGCATATGGCAAACTACGAGTAAAAGATTTAGTATCGAAATATTCCTGTATCCGTCTCGAATCTCTATCCTTTTGTGATTTTGATTTTGTTTTTATCTGCGGCACCTCTTTGCACTTTGGAATTTCCTGATGAGGACGGGAGACACACATTCGGGCGTAGTGTCCTACGTGATGACACTTAAAACATGTCTTACTTGCTGCATAACAAAATGTTTGTCTATGCTGATTTCCACATCTGGCGCACGCTGGAATCTGACGCATCTGGAAAAACCATGGTCTCCACTGTGGCCTGAAGTTGTATTCCATCACTGCAACTCTGCTACATGTATATGTACGTCTCTGGGGAACTGATAACTCGCTTGCTGCTTAGAGGTATCAGGAAAGCGTGTTGAGCTGAAAAGTCAACACAACCCGGACCTGGCACCAAATGTCACAAATAGATACTGGGTGTATCTGTGACTGGGAAATGTGTTGGCCTGGAACCACACACACACAATAAACAGTATGACAAGTCTGCACGGACTCTAACTCTGGGACTAGCTCTTGTAACAAAAGACGACTCTGGTTAGCGCGATGTATAATTTAATAAGTTCAGCATGGACTACAATTGTACAGAGTTGGAACTGCTCAGTGTAATACTAAATCCAATCTGCCCCATCAAAATAACAACATAGTTTATACTACTTGTATAGACTTGACAAATGTTTCTCTAAATGAGTGAGAAAATTCAATTAAGGGATTACAGAAAAATTAACACATAGATAATAATTAACAATAGAACATACAGACTTATTTATGGAATTAAAGGTTTGGCTGGTCATATACGAATAATAGATCATTTTGAAGTAAAATGTCGCTAATTGAAAAACAAATTAAAACATGAAATTAGATTAGCTTAATCTTCTAAACTTGACTTAAATCTTGCACAATAAAAAATAACAAAATCCCTTAGTGAAATATTGCAATTATAACAAAACAGTGATTTTACAAAATCTTTTACAAAATGTCCGAAAAGTCTCAAATCAATTTTTTTTGTCCATTTTTCCACTGGGACACTAGCCTATGTATGGAAATAAATTTATACTTGATTTACCTTTAGAAATTAGAAACTTTCATATATCATTCATGAAAGTACAAATGTAGCTCTATCTTTTGAAACAATAAAAACATAGGATCATGCGGCATTTTTGGGCATTCAAATGGCCTTGTTTACAAACAATGTTGATTCGCACTGAATTCCTATACTGACCCTCATTACTTTTCAACCCTGTAAGAAAAAAAAATAGTACATTCAGCATTTATTTTTTATTTTTTTCAACTCTAGTTCTGATCCATCTACCAAAATATATTCATTACAAACATTATCTACCAATCAGAAGAGCACACGACGTCAGTTTTAGACAGAAAGCTCTCCCCAAAATGGGCGGTCCCTGATGACGTATATTTATTTACTAAATTTACCCCTATAGGAAACGCAATCTGTGGAATATCGCTATTGGAATGTTGCTAAATAGAATGGGTTTATAAAAAAGGAATCCTATCCGAATGCGAACTTTGAACTTCCCCTTTGTTTATTTTATAGTGATTAAGATTATAACACAATAATGCCACTAGTAACCCGAATTTAGCTTGAACGGACAAAAACGTGTTAACGATATTTAAATGAGATTAATCGTCATTTGATAAAGCTTGACAAAAATTAAAAATTATTTTTAATTCATTTCAATTCATTTCAATTCATTTTAACGTCAGTCAAATAGATTTCTTTGCAGTCAATCAATTGAAATCAAGTTGATGGTAATGTACGTCAAACTAATAGGCCACGCCCCCGTTAAACTATTTCAAACTGGCATCAATTCGTTTTAAACATTGTTGAGACCCGAGCTTTGTACAGGTAAATCACTCAAGCAAAACAACCTTGATTTATGTATCGTTTATTTTTTTTCAAATTTTATCGAATTTAGTTAAATGCGTGTATTCTTAGTAAAGTCGCACGCTTAACAATTTTTAACAAATGAATGAACAATACACGTGACATTTAAAAAATTTAAATATTGATGCACGGTTTTAAAAATGTGAATCTGTTGAAAAAAAAAATTAGTAAGATGTATAACATAATTTGAATTTGCCAAAATGCAGTAGATCTTTATCTCACATATTCGTTTCAAAAATTGCTAAGTGCTATGAAAACTCGTGAAAAATAAGTAACGTGTGGTCCCTTGCAATTACTTACGAAACTTTAGGTATTCCTGTATATTTACCGTTTCTGTTTTTCTGTTTTACTATATTGTACTCGTAAATTAAATATGTCACGGAAATAAAAGTAACTTCACAGAAATTATTCATTGCGTATATAATTCAAATCTTATATTTTCGGTAAACAACAAATATTCACTAGCTGTATATTAATATATGAAATAGCTTGTAATGAAAAACAATGTTTTATTACATAATAAAATTGATGAAGATAATGTTGACATTTGTTGAATTTAATAAACAGTCAGTCTTGCTCAAAAATGTAAATGAAGTAACAGATTAATGAACTTTTAAAACAGTGTTAAATTGTAATACTGGTCGCTGGAGCAAAACAGGCGTAAATTTTGGAAGAGCAGCAAAATCAAACGAGCATATTGAAGCGTTGTTGCGATTCTGGAAAGGTATATTATCGTGCTATCATGCACCGTGACGTTTGATTGGCTATTAGTCGGCACTTTCTTACGCCTTTTAATACATTTAAAAAAAAAATGGATATTAAGTTCGTTTGGGGCATCTAATTCTACCTTATAAATTGAAATGACCATACACATTGTAAAAAAACAAGAACGGAAAAGAAACAATTCTGCAATGTTGCTCTCATATTATTTTATTAGCTATATTTTAGCGGAAATTTTTAAAAACTAATATTTTATCTAGGTGCTCTGGTTGAAGTTCGCGTTACATATTAAAATGAATTTCATTGGTCGGAAAGTTTGTAAACTTTCAATCAGGCCAGGTGTTGTCATCGAAAGTCCAATATGGTACAAATGTTTAGACTCTACGATGTCCGAGTTAACAAATATAATTTAGAAAAATACACTTCATTCCTCGAGAAAATAAATTCTATCTATTCACTAATATCAATAATTGATTAACTTGAACTTTGAAACAGTTACATTAATATATCTTTTCGCACCCTTTAAGCTAAGGTCATTAAATCTAAATAACTTAATAAAATTAGTTGCTTCAATATTTTTTCAATCAATAAATTGCAGGACTAAATTGAATAAAGCATAAATAAAAAACATTGTTTAAACACCAGGAGACTGTCCAGTGGTTGTTCCGTAGATAAGAACTCCGATTTGTTTGACGAGACATGCTTTTTAATTGGGACATATGGTTTGAACTCCCTTTTTGCTGTAATCAGTGGCTGTCGTTGTTGTATATTATCTTTTAAGTATTGTACATCAATCAGGCCGTTAGTTGTTTGAATTTATATTTGTAATTTTGGGAACTTTTATAAATGATTATGCGGTTTGGGTTTTGCTCTTTGTTAAACGCTGCAGGGTGATCTAATGATATAAATGTCTGAAAATACACGCTAAATAATAGATTATAACTGTGGTTAAAGAGTTTTAAACTTTAATAACTCTCTTAAACTATCCTGGATTTCTACCAAACAAGGAGAGAAGCTTGTTTTTGATCATAAGACAACTTTCAAATGTAAATATTGTAAAATAAAACGTTTAACCGTATTTTTATTTGTAACTGAACTTAGTTTTTCTGTAAGCTAAGATACATTCACTGTGGTAAAAGTCTAAAAAAAAAAATCATATTTTCATGTCGGGGCCTTTTATTAATCGTTCGAGTTTACGGAAGGGGTTTTCTCGTTATTGAAGGTCGTATTGTTTCATATAACTGCCTACGCCCACTTCATTTTTGGAGGTTGAGCGTACACACACATGTTTATCACGTCACCTTTTTTATGTGCCTGTCCCAAGTCAGTGGCTTGTCGTTCAGTAGTTGCCGTTGGTTCATGTCTGTCATACTGGGTTTTTTTTCTTTATAAGTTAGGCCGTTAGTTTTCGAATTTAATTGTTCCCTATTTGTTCATGTCGTCACCTTTTAAATATAGCCTTCTATAAGATATGGTCGCCTAACATAGCTTACATCCATTTAATTTGATGGATAGTTGTCTAATTGCAAATCTTATCACATCTCCTTATTTTTCTGTTGAAAATGAACTTTGATAAGTTGGCCAAGCGGTTGTACAGGAAAGGCCCAAGTGATTGTACAGTAAAATCGCAAGCGATTGTACAATCAATTAATTTATTCGATATTGAAATAATGACTATTTTTTAATCTCTACTGGGGCAATGGCTTTTTAACTTTCGGAAAGGAAATAACAGAAATGGTACTTTGAAATTTTGAGATGCAACGATTTGTATTTCAATGGTTATTGACATTTTATCGCTGTTGTGTGACAGTTCTGGTCGATTTATTAATCATAATACATAGTTTTGTATTTTATATAACTTCCCAGATACGTTGTATTCGTTCCCTCACGCTCACATCAATAAGCTGTGATTTCTGTTTGAATTCAATTTTATGAAAATTTTATTTTGCTATATGTCATTTATCATAAGTTTCAAAATCTGCGTCAACTAATTTTGCCTCTTTAAAGGTATAAAATGAAATTAAGCCATTTTAACTTTACTATGGCATGGAACTAGAGAACTAGAACAAAAGGGGACCAAACCCCCGATGCCTCTTATCTTATCCGCCACTGCATGTGTGTATCAACGACATGACGTTTTACAAATACGCAAATCGATACTTGTTCTGAAACTATACTATACTATACTATACAGCAGACATATATATGAAAAAAAGATGAGGTAAATGTATGAGTGCCAAATGCGATAACTGTCCACCCAAGATACAATCTGTTAAAAGTAAGCAATCATTATTTCAATGCTGAAAAGTAAACTATACAGGGACGAAAATTTACTAGTGTAAACAATTCAAACCAAAAAATACAAAATGAGAAGAAAAAATATCTAATAAATAAAAGAAATATAAAAGGTGTAGATCCAACGATGCAATTTTTGCAAACCATATCAGAGTTCCCGTCCTCGTCGCTCATATACATTGGTCATATGGATTTTACGAACACAAAATTCAAGGATCACTTATTTAACTATACTTTTAATAAAGTTGCTGTCCTTGTGAATATTAGCACCGACGGATAGCTTTAAACTAGTAAGTTTGTTTAATAGGTAATTATGTTTCGTTGCTGTCTTGCGGACAAATACCTAAAGTTTCCGTGTCATCTTCAAACATATTAATGGATATATATTTGGGTTATTCAAAACTCTTTTCTTTGCTTTTTGGAAAATTGTCATATGTAGCAATCAATACAAATATACATTAATTGTCAGAAATATTAAAGAATTAAATAACTCAAGGATTTGTATAGAAAATCCTTGACGCACCCTATAAGCTGTTTTACTTTTGGAATAACGTTTTATCATTATTGAAGTTTAGTTTTTTTGGCACAAATAAAAGAATAGATATTTTTTTCAAAATAAGGGCATATCCTATGCAACCCCTCTTTGAAGTCCTCTAAAAAAAGTAAAATTCACCCGTATTGGTATGCTGGTGTACGTATATCACACGTTCCGTCTACAATATACTGAAATGACACGGCCGGGTATTGTAAAGCTATTGAGGGACTTTCAATGTCACATTCATATCCCTGGGTGAAGAAATTACAGGTGTGTGAAACACCGTGTGTACACTGACTTTTAAATGAGTTTTAGTATACCATGCTGTCTATTCTGAACAATTTTTGTAGGTTATAAATGAAAAGGGAAATCCGTCAAAAACATTATGTGAACAGAAAGCGAGTTTTGCAAACGTGTCCCTAACGATAGAAAATGTCGAATTGATTATTCGATCATTCCAATATGAGTGAATAATGAATATTTATTTTATTTAGAATTTCATATTAGTTATTTTTGTTTATTGTATTTCATGTATTTACAAATTTTATACAAACTCATGACGATTTAGACCTTGACATTTCGTGTAGAGCTAAGACCCCGTTCACACTAGCATTTTTTTTCAATCGATCTAATTTGAATCGATCTAAATAAAACCAGTTAGCGTTCACATAATCTTTAATCATAAAGATCTCTACCGGTCTAAACCGATCCACTGCGTTAACACTACAATTAAAAACGCAATCGATCTAACCTTTTTACCCGTATTCTGTAAACATTGTGTAAACATTGATACTCCGACGCACACACTTGAAAAAAAATGGATAAAGTTATTGTTTCTCCTGAATCAGAAGTTAACATTTTGGTACAGGTGTTATAGCCGCGTTTTCTATAATTTTGAAAAAAATATCTGTAGTAACGAAGTTACAACACGACGAAATATTGCGGTTCCTGAAAAGAAAAAAAAAATCATCATAAGAAAAGAAGGCACAGATTTCGCAATGCAAAGCGATGGCGAAGACAAAATGTTTTCAGTTTTTTTTAAATGTATGTAAACAGAGAAATATGGGTTAAACAACGAACCTCTGAGATAGTTTTGGCGCTGTACATGCGCATAAATTATTTTCGATCCAATCGTACTAGTTTAAGCCGATCTCTGCGTTCACATTTAAAGTAAGATCGGTTTACTTTAGACCGACTCAAACTAAACTACCTCTTTTGGTGTTTTAGTTTAGACCGATTGAAGACAGATTCAAAGCGTTCACATTGGCCCTTAAATCGATCTAAAGTGAACCGGTCTAGTTTAAATCGATAAAAATGTACTAGTGTGAACGGGGTCTAAGACACCTGTTTCTAGTTGAAGACTAAAAAATGCGGTCTTGATTTAACTATGGTGTTTTTGTCGTTTGGTTGCTGTCAAATTGAAGTATATCCCACATCTCCTATAGTATGTGCTTTAAAATCTATGTATACGAATTCATAATTGAAAGGGTTATTTGCATGAGCATAGATCAATTCCACGAATATACTAATATATTAATCGGTGTGAGCCGTACCACATACTTATATATGAACATCATTAATTTCGATCTAAAAAAGTCCCTATAAAGAAATAAATATTTAAAAAAAGTCTTAATAAATTCCGATGATCACAAATCTAACCTATATTCGATTTCAATTATTTTGTGATTATATATAATATGTTGGTATTTTTTTTGGCAGAAATAACATTTTTTTTATTTATCTGATATGACTTTAAAACACTGATTGAAGATGTATATATAATGTTCACAAAGTATCATAATATTCCCAGTTAAAGGAAAATAACAGACTTTTTTTCTGTAATTTTTTTACAAGGTTTTTAATTGTTTAATTATATCGTAAATTGCTAGGTCAGTGTCGGAATCCGGGCCATAGCGTACGTTTTGCCCTTGATTTGAAACTATATAGTTTTTAGCATTATTAAAATCGTTGTTTTTGGGTTTTTTTTCATCTTTGCTACACTCGACATTATTTCTTCCGCTGTATCACAGCTAGTGCATTAGTCTAAATATCCGTACAATGTATAGTAATATTTCTATTCTTCACTTTTTTATTCTAAAATATAAGCGTTGTCTATTTTTATCTGACAAGCCCACACATGGACTTTTAAGTAGTATAGAAAGTTCGCTATAGTGTTCCATCCTGGTCTTAGTGCAGGTTCGAGAGCTTAGTGCACCAAGGCGGCCCGGCAAGTCCCTGACCCACAATAGCAACACCGTCCTTTTGAGGATCAATTTGTTAAATTGCCGGAACTATCATACTAACAGCATAATAGTCCCCGTCACAGACATATAATAAAACAATGTATTATATGTCTCTGTCCCCGTTAAATCAGAGTTATACCGTTAAATAGTAATTGTTATTAATGTTACTAAATTCTATGTTTACGCTATCTCAATTTGTAAATAGTTATTTTGTATAATAGAGTGTCTTGTAAGTCATTTTTGGGAAGGATATTGTTTTTTTTATAGTGTATGTAAATAATTGTGTAGGAATAACTTTTAATGCAATCAATTTATAATGCATTATAAAAAAAGCTAAACCATGTCGACCGTATGTTACCGCAAACAAGACAGCTGCTTGGATAATTGAGATAGATTGTTACGCCTATATTGATACTTGATGTCCAATCGAATACCAGCAGACACCTGTCAGTAAAAACAAAAATGCAGGTGTGGATATATTAGAGATTTATTTGTGTATTCGATATTTGAAAAATAAGTTAGGTAATCACTTTTCGTTTTCCCCTTTTCAGGTGAATTTATATAACTGTTTTTACACTTTCTTATTCAACAGAAAGGTATTCAAATATGAGCGTTACCACAAGATTTTTTTTATAGCAAATTGTGTTTTCCGGAACGTCCTACCTCCGAAAAAGTTGAATCACACAATTTTTATCTACCATGTACATAAAGGACCACTATTAAATTTTATATGTAAATTGTAAAAGATTAAGAATATTTTTTATATCTGTACTAAATAATTTTCTGAAATAAAATAAAGCATATTTCTCTCTGCCTAAATGCAACCGTAAGCACATTTTCATACTATTCTTTATCTATTTGCAAAAGACGAAGAATTCTCCTTAAACTGTAAATTATTAAACAGACAGACACACTTTAAAAGACAAAATACAAGCGTTTATTACCATCCAAAGAAATAAGTTTCTATAAAGTAACCAATCCTTAATTCACAACCGTCAAAACTCTGAACACATTTTTGATATTTATCCATGCAAGAGATTATAAACTTCAAACCAAGTGGAAAAAAGAAAAAAAAAGCGTTTTTAATTTTTTGGGGTAGACGAGTAGCAAATTGAATCAGGAAGTGTTATTGGAAAATATTTAAGATATATGATGATTTTTGTAAGCAACGTGACAAAAAAACACGCATATAGAGTTACGGAGGTGACTTTTCCTCGAGTGAATGTCGTGTTAGCAATATGAATAATGGATTCAATTTTATCGGGAATTATTTATTAAAATAGTCTTTGTCTCACAACGGATAATACTTAAGTTATCATGGTTATTTGACTAACGATGTTGAAAAAAAAGACAGAACGAATTTAATATCATCTTTCTCTTTTTTATAGTGTAATTATAAGTATGTTTTAACTGGCAAGAAATTATTCTGTAAATTTCTGTTATTGAATATCAAGAAAGAAAATAAAATCCCGAAATTGATTTGAAACTTTGATGCTCAATAGTTTTCCTAGAAAATGTTCACATCCCTTGGGGATAATTAGTGTACATGTACGTCCAGTTGCATTTATATTACATGCATGTCAGAACAATTGCAGAAATGAAACTTTTGGTGAAAGAGAAATATATTTCTAGATCATTTTGAGCCAAAATTTACTTGTCTATGAGTTTGCATTAAAAATTGAGGATTAATGTGCTCCATAGTATACTAATTCTAGATTTCCAGAAACCAGTTTTTTTTTAGTACCTCTGTTTTGAAAATTGGCATATAGAAAGCTGATACATGTACAATTAAGGATATACCTAGTTTCTATGAAGTTAAACTTAAGGTAAAATATTTAGAAAGCTGTGAAAATTGTCCGAAATTTTAAGTCAGATTAGACTTCCGGTTTGAGTTTTTCTGTATACTTTGAACATATATGTATACTATGAATAAAGTGTATTTTCAAGTTAACTATCCACGGCGGTCACAGAGTTTACTAAATAGAGAGGATCAGCTGTATACTATATCAATGACCACCATGGATCGATTAGTAAACTTACTATAGAATTGAAAGTAAATACACTTTTTTTATATAGTAATGAATGTTCATAATATACAAATATTAAAGCGCTAAAATTATTCATGTGAACTTTTGATACCGGATCCAGAACATTTTGTAAGGGGGGCTGACTGACCTAAGGGGGGGGGGGTGGGGGGGGGGGGGGGGCTGCTCCAGTCAATCAATTTTTTTCACACGAAAGAGGGCGGGTTCCAAGCCCCCCCCCCCCTGATTCCGCCTATGCAAAATTCATTGATTACAAAAAAAGAGAAGAAAATGTGGTATGATTGCCATTTTAAGATAACTCTCCAAAAGAGACCAAAATGACACAGAAATTAACAACTATAGGTCACCGTACGTCCTTCAACAACGAGCAAAACCCATACCGCATACTCAGCTTTAAAAAGCCCCGAAATGACAATGTAAAACAAATCAATCGAGAAAACTAGCAGACTTATTTATGTACAAAAAAAAAGTCAGAAAAACAAATATATAACACATAAACAAACGACAACCACTGAATTACAGGCTCCTTTCTTAAATGTTCATAATATACTAAATGTATGTTCATACTGAAATGGATAGAAAACCAAAAATTGGGAATTTTGGAAATAAAGGAGGAGGGATAAAAAAAAATACATTTCCTGTCCCCAATAACCTATGATACTTTTGCTGAAATGCTCCAGTCATTCAATATTTTATAAAATTCTTCCAACAACACTTTACATACCGTTTAAACTACGCTCTGAATGCCCGCGATTTCGCGGGTGTGTTCTAGTATATTTTAAATTGCGCTTTAGTTCGATAACCGTTATATCCAGGGGCCAGTAACAAGAAACTTTTCTAAAGTTCTCGTATTTCATAGATTACGATAACACAAAGAGTGCGGAAATAATCTTTTAATAGTGTAACCCAAATCATTCTTTCCTCGCCTTTTTCTTTCCCTTAACAACGCTTAAGAATATCTCTAAGTGGTCTCATTCTAAGCACACTTACTAACTTTACGTCCTGATCGTCAACTTTTTTTTTATTTGAGTTAGTCATTGCCAAATAAAAATCTCTCTTGCGTTTTGAAGTAACAGGATGTTTTGCTTACATAGTCAGCTAAATTATTGATTCTGATAAAGTTACAAATGCGGTAATAAGACAAAAAATAATATAATGGTTCAGTGCGAAAGACCACTTAAACCAAGTTTTAAACAAGAAGAAATATCCTCATATACCCACAACCGAGAAATTTGATATGAACAGTTTATGTCCGGTGCATTTTCATGGTTATCTATCTATAAATAAAGGAAAGATTCTATTCATTTTCATAATCCCGAACGACGATGTTTTATAGTTGTGGGGGAAATTTGAGGATCATAGAAAATTAAAAAGATGTGGTATGATTGCCAATGAGACAATTCTCTACCAGAGAACACATGACGTAGAATTTAACAACTTTCGATAACCGTACGGTCTTCAACAATGAGCAAAACCATACCTTATAGTAAGCTATAATAGTAGGCCGCGAATTGAAAAATGTGAAACAATTCAAACGAGAAAACTAACGGCCTAATTTAGGTACAAAACAATAAAACGAAAAACAGATATGATATACAGCAACAAACGACAACCACTGAATTACATGTTCCGGACTTGGGACACGTAAGACAGTGTTTGAAAGTTTTTGAACAATTTGAGGATAGGTATATATATAGATCTTATTTTATAGTTTTTTGGGAAATTTGAGGATCTGTATATATGAGACAAGTGTTTAAAACAATATTTTAGCGTCTAAAATGGTCTCTTTAGTGGAGTATCAGGAAAAAAAGGGCTGGATATAATTATAGGGGTAAACAAGGAAAAAAACTATTTTCTAAATGAAATCATTCTTCTAATAGTACAAATTAAACGATTACAGATTCAAATTTCCCAAAATTTGAAATCGGGCGGGTGTTTAGGCTGGGAGAAAGGGGGAGAGGATAAAGCCATAAATCATTTATGCTCGCTCTGTCTAACCGATAGTTCTTGCAATAAGTTTTCCATCCGTCACAAATTCAACAGGATATCAGCGGTCGCGGAATAAACGTCTTAAAAAGCGATCAGGATTTCTTCGTCTGGTTGTCTTCATATACATGTAAAACAAGCGCCATTTTCATTCTAAGAGTAGTTTGGGGTGGGTAAAACCACACTTACATTTAAACGAGTTAGGTAAAAATCGTGTTACGCTCGTAAATTCTTGAGTTTATGCAAAGGGTTCTTACTAAAGGACAAAAAAAAATAAAATGTTTTTGAGTTACCCGATTTGAAAAGTTTATGATAAGGGTATGCAAAGAATTCCCTTAGATCCGTAAGAATTTCGAAAGTCTTATAAGGGCTGTCAATCATTCTAAGATTGATATAAGATTGCTTCTTGTTACACTCTCACTCACTAAGACAGTCTTATGATGATCTTAAGTGCTAAGAGGGCTTCTTGTTACCTGGCGTATAAACGAATAGTCAACAAGTGCCGTGCATTTTTTTAAATCAATATTTTTGGTATGTTCCAATCTGTCCTTCACTATTCAAGTATTGACAACGATAACGTTAAATTAATGTCGGATTGATGTAAAGCAGTCTAGTAATACTTGAATCATGTGATCATTATTTTGTAATATAATTACAATAAAGTTCGTATAGTACATGAAGTATGTATACGGAGTCTTCCGAATAAGATTGTTTGCTATCGGAATTCGGATTGATGTTGGAATACGTGGATGTAAGGTGTCATTTTTATTTAAAGTATATACTTACATTTTTCCAAATTTACTCTTGGTAAGAAATATGTAAATAGATTTTTATTTTATCAAATCTTTTTTTTTATTTGGTATTATTTAGATTTTTACAAATAATATTCTTTACACACAAAATGTTATTAATAAACAAACGTATGAGTTTAGTAATGACTAGTATATCACTTTCGGACACGCAAGACAGAGATGTATATTATACACCTGTTAGTTCAAAATGAAAAGTTACAAGCTATCGGCCGTGTACAGTCCTCAATACCCTCATAAAGGAAACGATGCATGAACTTGCAAGTCCGACAGGAAATCGTTTGAATACCTGGTCGTGTCACCTCACAATACATTTTGGGGTAATACCTTTAGCCATGCTGGTGAACAGATGAGGGAAAGTTCGATTTTTTTAAAATCACATAAAAGAATTATGGAATTATGAACACTTATTTATGATTTGAACTTTGACTTTTTAACTAATTCCAATAAAAACAGTTTAAAAATGACAGACCATGTGTTTTTTTTAAATAACATTTTCCTATCAAGTTAGATAGATCGGATAAAACAACCGTACCATTGGAGCAATGCAATAAAAAATAAAGTATGCTATCAATCAAAATTAAAAACTTTTGAATGTAACAATATGGTACAAATCTGTTTGATTTACCGAATTTGCATTTTTTTATATCGAAATGAAAATGTTATAAACTGCTGCCGGTTAATATTAATAAGAAGATGTGGTATGTGTATCAATGAAACAACTCGCCATCAAGTCACATAGTATAGAACATTCCATTATAATTCAATAGTACGGCTTCAACACAGAGTTTTGGCCCACACCGAACAGCAAGCTATAATTATAACGGTCCCTAAAATGACTAGTATACAACAATTCAAAACGGACAAACACATTAAAGTCTAATCTATAAGTACGGTCATTTCGCTACGTTATTTTATAGCTTTTTGGTCAATTTCGAAATAGCAAGTAAGCGTCTCACTGTTTTGTTTTAAATGATAAGTAACACTGTTTCTGATTCGCAACCGAAATATAAACCGTACATTAGATTTTATCAATCGTTTGTAACTATAAACATTGTTTGATATTTCTCTATGATAGATTGACTCCTGTATAAGCTCTTCCACAATTTACGCCTGTTTTGCTCCAGCGACCGGTATTACAATTTAACACTGTTTTAAAAGTTCAATGATCTGTTACTTCATTTACAATTTTGAGCAAGACTGAACTGTTTATTAAGGTAGCACAATACAAAGATTTTTCATCCCCAATCAGACATCTTTAAACTGATGTAATTCCACTCATCTTTCTTTAAATTTTATAAATGAGGTACCAAAAGAAAAAAGAAGGATTAATTTTTCAAATTGTGATAATTTTATTATGACATAATTATTACATAATTGCCATATTGAATGAATGAATGAATTTTATTCTCATCAACTAATGACATAGTTATAGAGACAATAAGTATATACAACAATATAATATACAGTGCATGTATGAGGAAAATGATATACATTAACCAGGAGGAGAGACTTTCACATTAACAGCTTAAATATATCGACATAATTTTTCTAAAACAGTAATATTATTTGAGGAAAACAGATTACATAATTTCAAGGTGTTTGGATTTTTCCAACAAAATTTCGGTATATATTTTTGTCTTTCATTAACGAAAGATTTACAAGACAAAATATAATGATACTCGTCACCAATTTCAGCCGAGCCACATATACGACATAATCTATTATTTCTCGACAGATTGTGATGTCCATACTTGAATAAATTTAGCTTCTTTGTTATTCATAGCATCCCAAAATACTTTATAGATTCTTGCACAACACAGTTTGACCTCCAAAACTTATTTTTGAATATTATATGTCTCTGCTTAAATTCAACAAATGTCAACATTATCTTCATCAATTTTATTATTTAACAAAACATTGTTTTTCATTACAAGTTATTTCATATATTAATATACAGCAGAGACATATTATATGTCTATGTATACAGCTAGTGAATATTTGTTGTTTACCGAAAATATCAGATTAAATTATATACGCAATGAATAATTTCTGTGAAGTTACTTTTATTTCCGTGACATATTTAATTTACGAGTACAATATAGTAAAACAGAAAAACAGAAACGGTAAATATGTACAGGAATACCTAAAGTTTCGTAGGTAATTGCAAGGGACCACACGTTACTTATTTTTCACGAGTTTTCATAGCACTTAGCAATTTTTGAAACGAATATGTGAGATAAAGATCTACTGCATTTTGGAAAATTCAAATTATGTTATACATCTTACTATTTTTTTTCTTCAACAGATTCACATTTTTAAAACCGTGCATCAATATTTAATTTTTTTAAATGTCACGTGTATTGTTCATTCATTTGTTAAAAATTGTGAAGCGTGCGACTTTACTAAGAATACACGCATTTAACTAAATTCGATAAAATTTGAAAAAAAATAAACGATACATAAATCAAGGTTGTTTTGCTTGAGTGATTTACCTGTACAAAGCTCGGGTCTCAACAATGTTTAAACGAATTGATGCCAGTTTGAAATAGTTTAACGGGGGCGTGGCCTATTAGTTTGACGTACATTACCATCAACTTGATTTCAATTGATTGACTGCAAAGAAATCTATTTGACTGACGTTAAAATGAATTGAAATGAATTGAAATGAATTAAAATAATTTTTAATTTTTGTCAAGCTTTATCAAATGACGATTAATCTCATTTAAATATCGTTAACACGTTTTTGTCCGTTCAAGCTAAATTCGGGTTACTAGTGGCATTATTGTGTTATAATCTTAATCACTATAAAATAAACAAAGGGGAAGTTCAAAGTTCGCATTCGGATAGGATTCCTTTTTTATAAACCCATTCTATTTAGCAACATTCCAATAGCGATATTCCACAGATTGCGTTTCCTATAGGGGTAAATATATATGACTGCTGTACTACTAATTTTGACATTTATACCTATTATGTCTGGTTTTTTTTTTTATTACATATCGTTATCAATATAATGGCGTTATATGCGAATGTCATACATGTGAGAGGTTTAAGCTTGTTGTAAAACCAGGTTTAATCCACAATTTACTACATACGAAATGTCGTATCCATGAAGTCATGAATATGACATTGTTATCCATAAGTTTGATGTTTGTAAGCTTTTGATTTTGCTATTTGGTTAGGAACTTTACCTTGGAGTTGTGTATGTTTGTTATTTTACTCTCTATGATACCGATTTCTACATTGGCATTACATTTTATGTTGTTGTTGTTTATGTTTTAACACAGTACTGTATATACAAACGTAAAGGTTTAAGAACTGTAAATTTACTGTTATACCTGTAATACCAATTTATAAAAAAATAACGACTATTTATTCACAGTTATGAACAATAACTTTGACCTTTACAGTCAAATGTAAACGATAAATTATAACAAAAATAATTTAATGCTTCAACGAAATGATAACTCTTATTGGTTGTATCTGAAGTGATTAACTAGTTTCATTGTGATTAGAAGCACATTAATTCTCTAATCAGGCATCTTGTTATCGAACACTGTTATATCTATATATTTTAATGTTTTATCAGAAATCAAAAAGGTTATAGCAAAATGTCATTAGTACAATTAGTAAAAGCGGAAGTAGAAGTATATGTAAGCGATTAAAGCAGCTCTGCGATAAAAGGCGAATTTAGTCAATAAAATTATACGTTTCTGTATGCTGATTGGGAGCATCAAACTTGGGTAGCAACCAATTAAGTTCAAAACGGGAGGGGGTTAGGTTTTTTTATTTGAGTTAGAAATTTAATGCAATCAATCTTATTATTTTTGTTCAAAATTTAACATTATAAGGTAAGGGGGAAATCTAAATTCCGAATAATTTTTTGGGTCCTCTGCTTGAATAAAATAAAATCACAAAAATACTGAACTTCGAGGAAAATTCAAAGTACAAAGTCCCTGATGAAATGGGTAAATCAAAAGCTCAAACACATCAAACGAATGGATAACAAAATATCAACTTGGGAATTAGAATATTTCTTTAGGAAAAACAACGTAACCCGCCCCTTTTTGAAGTTCAATGGTCGTTTCGTTAATAACAGGTATTCCACTTTTTGAATTTCTGCATTTATTAATTGAAATGATGAAATAAAGTCCATTCATTGCGTCAAGTATTGATATGTTCAGAACATTAGAATAATAAAAACTTCAAGAAGGCATCACATAATTATCTATTTCATTATATATTAAAACATTACGTTATAATGAATACATATGGTAGGAGGAATTGCACTTTTAAATGCTATCTTTTGCTTGAAGATTGTTTTGAAGATTTGTAATTTATCAATTTCTTGTCCGTTTAGTAAGTCATCCAAAGAAAGTTAGCTAAACCTATATTAATTTCCGAACTTCCTAGACAACATTAATATTAACGGACGCATCCTATATCCAGGAAAAAATATTGTAAACGAGCGCATCCTATTTCTTAAGCATTTAATGAAATTTATTACATAAACTTAAGGACACATATGTCATTAGATGAAAATACGTAAATGTCATTCATTGCTTAAAAGTATTTCATATTTTTTTAGAAGGTAATTGTATGAAACACATGCTTACCTAAAATAATTAGCTGAGTTTTTTTTTATAATTACATGGAATTAAATCCGGACAAATGGGTTCAATGCGTCATATCCTCGAGTCTGGGAAATGTGATTTAATGTTTGTTGTTATTCACGGCTTTGAACTCGCTTTCAGTCACTACGAGTACTAATAGATCGGCACTTTTTTCTTTATGTTATTTGATTTTTGTGCTTCGCGTCAATTTGATGAGTTGAAAGATTTCAAATATAATTTGAAAGTTTGTTCTTATGTTGCTTAGTTACACTAGTGTCACAGGTTAGAGAGAGGGTTGAGAGCATTAAACATCAGACAGCCTTAGCCTCATTTATTGCATTCGTATAGATTATCAACTATAAGTCACAACACGGCCTTTAACAATGACCGAAAACCATACAGCATACAATGTACCAAACTTTATTTGGCATTTTAAACTTTTTTTTGGAGTGTCACGAATTGTATCTATGACGCGTGTTGACTTATTATGAACTGCATGTTATTTTAAAGTAAATGGCATTAGCCTGTAAACCATGCACGTGTCATTGTTGGCCTTTCAGTAATAGATTTATCACTTATGTATAGATTATCACAACCTGACCTTTAACAATGAACGAAAATCATACCACACACAATATAGCAAGCTTATCATATTGAACGTTATTTGGTATTTTAAACTTTTTTATTTTAGCGTCACGAATTGTATCTATGACGAGTGTTGACTTATTAGGTCTTTCCACTTTTCTGTGGAAAGACCTATTGTTTTTCTTCTGATTATTTTTTTTTTGCCGCCTAATTTTGTTCTTGCGATAAATATTTGTTTCGCAATATGTCGCTTAGATATTTGGTATATGATATCGATCAGTTTATGCGCTTTTAAAATTCACCCTGCATAACCGAATACTTTTCTTTGTAGGAGTTATCTCCCCAAACACTGTTTTCCTTGTGTCCACGACTCCTTCGCAACCGTAAAAGATTACGACAAATTTATTTTATAAAATTGCTCGTTATATCCTTCGCATGATTTGTCCAATTTCGACCGAAGTAATATGAACGCTCCATAGGAGAGTTATTTCCCCTTTTGTATTTGAAATTTTGAAATGTATTTTAAACTGGAACACCATAAGTGATAGACACCTAGGATCTTTTGATTTGAGGTCCTTGGTCCAAAAAAAATGAAAATTAGGTCAAGGTCAAAGGTCAAGGTCATATTCTAATTTTTGAATTAGGCTTATTTCCACTCATTTCCAGAAACCTTATAAGATATCGACAAATTATTTTGACTAAATTGTTAGTTGCGACATGTCGTAACTTAATAATTTTAGTTGAAAGGGTGCGTAGACAATGAATGGGAGTTTCTGCCCCTATCATATGTAAAATTATGTGCAAAGTGATATAACTTATTAACCATACATATTAGAGACCTAGGGTCTTTTGATTTGAGATCCTCAGTTTGTGACCTTGAAATTGAGGTCAAGGTCATAGGTCAATTTGACGTTCTAGATTTTGACCTTTGCTTTAAATTCATATCTATACATCATAAAGCCATATGAACTGACATTTTAGACTGATTTTTAATATTTTAATATCAAAATAGATATTAACTGGTGGAAAGACCTTCAATTGTCCTCTGAACAATTGGTTTTTAATTATAAATTACATTTCTTTTTCAAATATAACATCAGCTGGTAAACTTACATTTCTTTTTAATAAAATATGACATTAGCTGGTAAACCACGCATTATCCACTGTTGGCCTTTCAATAATAGATTCCTTAAACACTTTAACTTTCCAATGGACATGATTCCATTTAATAATCTACTAATTTTTCTAAACAAGAATATGTATAGTATCAAATGATCCAGCAAACAATCACGATACGTTTATTAGATATATATTTAAGACTTATTGATTTACCCCGCCATTTAGATGAACTTTTGAGTATTTCTCTTTATAAATTTGTCGTAAAAGACAGAGAAGAATATGGAGGAACATATAATGGAATAAAACTTGATACTTAACAATAAAGACAGCAACTGACAAAGCCAAGATTTACTGGGTTAGTTTTGGACTACTATAACCTATATCTTCTAGATACTGAAAATGACAAGGCCCAATTTTAACTGTATTTATAAACATTTTATAATAAAATATTAGCAATTTTGTTTAAGGTACGCACCTTAGTGTGAGTAACTTCTATACTTAGTATGGCAGCTTAAAAGTATCCGTAAACATTACAGCCATAAGTATTACAATCGTTCCTGATAAACATAAAAAAAAGCTTCGTCGCGATACAGTTCTGTACTACACTGATGAGCCTTAACGCAATCGGCAATCGATCGAAGTGTGCAAAGTATTTGACACAATATTCAGATTTTTAAGTTTTCGATATCGAATTCAATTTACCCTGAAACTGTTTTATTCGAGCGTAATGGATGGATCCTGTGTAGATAAGACGCCTGTGATGCGTGAAAAATTATAAATCTGGTATATTTAATGAGTTTTTCAAACACTTGGTCGATGCAATTGCTGTTGAAGTTACTTCTTGGACGAAATCATAAGTTTTTTAGTTTGCACATCTGAGTTGACATGTAATATTAATATTATCTTTTTCTGCATACTTCGAATGAATTATTTGAAACACAAGGATTTTTTTACAATTATTCACAAATGGCCTTACCCGTATTTGGCACACATTTCTATTCCTGTTTTACTTCAAAGCTCCTCTTTCAACTGCTTTGACTCGGACTTGCTCCTTTTGAAGTTCATGCGATTTACTCAGTTTTTGTTGTTACCATGATAACTCTTCTTAGTAGATTTAAGATTTTTTACATTGGTAAATTACTGTTGTGTTAATTATACAACGCCAGTTAACTGTTGTAATATGATTTGCGAGACAATGGATGAATGGTCGATTTTCTGCCGCTGTTTTGCGCCCGATTAGAACAAAAAGACTGTATTAAGGTGGCGAGGAATGTCACATGGACAAGACTGTATTAAGGTGGCGAGGAATGTCACATGGACAAGACATAGTGGGTGGATTGTTTATTTAATCTGTACACTACATTTAACAATCAGTTTAGGAGAGAAAGAAGATGTTAGATTAACTAATTTCCACTTATACGGGTGCCACATGCATGTAGAGCAGGATCTGCTTACCCTTCCGGAGCACATGAGACTACCCGAGGTTTTTGGTGGGGATTCGTGTTGATCAGTCTTTAGTTTTCTATGTTGTGTCTTCTGTACTATTATTTGTCTGTTAGTCTTTTTATTTTTAACCATGGCGTTGTCAGTTTATTTTCTATCTATGAGTTTGACACTCCTTCTGGTATCTTTCGTCCCTCTTCCTATTTTTTTTTGTGTCTGAATCTGTCCAAAAATGTCTGAACTTTTTAATTGTCTGTTAAGTCAATTTTGTATAGGTAAACATGTATATCTTTCGCTAGCACGCAGCAATTCTGCATGGTCTTTTTCATCGCCATTTTCGTTGAAAGATAACTTTCAAAACAAGTAAATAATAGGTACTGAATTTTTCGAAAACATATTTTAAGAAGGTTAGGTGCCCGCAAATATGTTTGACACTACCACATTTTCTATGCGTTTGGCCAAAATCAGGAATCTTTAAGCTGTTGTCGTTTGATGGATCAGGAATCTGTAAGCTGTTGTTGTTTGATGGATCAGTAATCTGTAAGCTGTTGTCGTTTGATGGATCAAGAATCAGTAAGCTGTTGTCGTTTGATGGATCAAGAATCTGTAAGCTGTTGTCGTTTGATGGATCAGAAATCTGTAAGCTGTTGTCGTTTGATGGATCAGGAATCTGTAAGCTGTTGTCGTTTGATGGATCAGGAATCTGTAAGCTGTTGTCGTTTGATAAATCAGGAATCTGTAAGCTGTTGTCGTTTGATGGATCAGGAATCTGTAAGCTGTTGTCGTTTGATGGATCAGGAATCTGTAAGCTGTTGTCGTTTGATGGATCAGGAATCTGTAAGCTGTTGTCGTTTGATGCTGTATGTCAGATTTGTTCACGTTAATTGTTTTGTATATGATAAATCAGCAAATATGTTTTTACATTTGTTAAAGGCCGTACGATGAAAATAATTCTACGCAATGTACATACTTTAGAAATTTGTGTTTATATTGCTGAAATACGTTTATATGTTTTATTAGCTCACAAAAGAAAACTAATTATCCATAACAAACATGGATAGATGTTTCGAAAACAACAATGATTTGTTTCTTAATATTAAAAGTATATTAACATTTTCAAAATTTCAACGGTTGCCCCGTCGAGTTGGTTATCTATAATGCCTACATTTTATGTTTTTCTATTACAATCAATAAGTATGAAATAGCAAATTGAAGGTTCGTCATTTTCCTACACAGTAATATCTTAGAAATACTTTAAGGATTCTATCATTTTAAATGGTCTTACTCTTTTTAGATTCCACTGCTTTTCCGATTTACACCTGAATTTGCAGTAATTTTATGACTTAAAAATGTTCTATTGGCAAAAATAGACGACATTGACGAGTCATCTTTATGTGATTATTTTAAAAGCACGTACGTAGTCTATGGTATAACCCAAAAGATTGATGCGAAATGCAATATTTGTATGAAATCGAAAACCCCTATAAATGTCATTAGAATCTACTGAACCTAAAAGGAATGACAGACTTAAAGATCATCAAAAGCATAAACAATGTTAAGATCAACCATCCCAAGATTGACCAGCAGTTTGTAATCAATGCAGCGAGCGCTCTGATTCCCGTGAGAATTTTCAGCTTGAAGGTTTAACGTAAATTTGTCAATCAAAGACGAAGACGGTTGAAACATGAGTTTACAAGGACAGACCCTGTCTATAATTTGTATAAAACCTTCGTCTTTAATTAAAAAATCTAAATGTTTACATTGTTATCAAATGTAAAAGTAAGTAGCTCTGGAATGTGTTTGATTAATTGATTATTGATGTGTAACATAATTTTAGCTTTATCATTCATAGCGGCCATGTTATATCATATCCAAAGAAGACCATATATATTTGGCGGGAAATCTTACAGACCTAGTCAATGAAGATCAAACGCTATTTGCCGAAGTGGTATTCGAACTAACTATAAAACAATTAGATATTTTTGACTTAATGTCAAATACAAACGAAAGATACCAGAGGGACATTAACACTCATAAGTCGGTAATAATCTGACAACACCATGGTTATAAAAGAAGAAGACAAGAGGACAAGTAGCCAATAGTACATAAAACACAATATAAAAAATTAAAGACTAAACACGCATATCCTACTAAAACTGGGGTTGAACTCAGGTGTCCCGAATGGTAAGCAGATCATGTTCCAAATGTGGCAACCGTCGTGTTGCTTATGTTGGAACAACCCGGAAATAAGTTGGTACGTCACATTCGATAAAAGGAGACGTAATTGTAGCTACGACCTTAGGAACATAATCACAATCATCTGTGAAACGGATATTCAATGACGGTCAACCAACTCGTGATGACGTCCATGAAACATACAAAGGGATGATTTTAACTTCACCATTTTGAATTCTTCGTTTAAAAACTTCCTTATGAGCAACAACCCTCTATTAAGGAAATAAATGATAGGAAATACAACCCCGGGAATATCGTATCAATTAGGAGATGTATACCCCGTATGCAGGCGCAGCTAGAATGTTTCTACCTAGAAATAGAAAGTTCACAATTGGAAAGTTAGCATAATTTGTTTTTGTCGTAAAATTTAGTTTTCAACCGACCCTCATTGTCAAGTCTAGATGTAAGTCAAGATAATAGGCATACTTAATAAACTCATCATAAATACCAGGACTAAATTTTGTATATACGCCAGACGCGCGTTTCGTCTACAAAAGACTAAACTTTTTCTCCATTATCGTAAGTTAAATGGGATAGATTCATTCAATATAGTCACCAAATTTTGAATCATTTAGTGAGAGAACATAATCTATATAGCGGAAAGTAAAGTTAAAGGGTGCTACTTCTTTTCGTTCGTCCTTAGAAGTTCCTTATTAAAGTCAGCCTCATAATAATGAATGGACAAGTCGGCAAGAAGAGAGGCACAGTTGGTTTCTATGGGAATGCAGATTTTTTTGAAACACGTACTCCACACGTACAAATATGTTGTCAATCAAGAAATGAAGCATCTTGATAACGTCAGTTTCAGAGAACCTTTGTTTATATCCGAGTGATTTCTTACAAAATAGAATTCATTCCTCCCTAAGATCAGATATTTGTAATTACACTTGTCATTCTTTTGTATGAAACAAAGCAAGACAAACTCGTTCAATAGGTATAGGTAGTTCCACAATAATGTTGAAGCCCGGCATTAATTGCTGATAAAATTAATGTTAAAAGAGTTAAAAAGAGGTTTCATGAAACACTTTGAAGACCAGCAATAAAATTGAGAATAGAAATGGGGAATGTGCCAAAGAGACAACAACCCGACCATAGAAAAAAACAACAGCAGAAGGTCACCAACAGGTCTTCAATGTAGCGAAAAATTCCCGCACCCGGAGGCGTCCTTCAGCTGGCCCCTAAACAAATATATACTAGTTCAGTGATAATGAACGCCATACTAATTTCCAAATTGTACACAAGAAACTAAAATTAAAATAATACAAGACTAACAAAGGCCAGAGGCTCCTGACTTGGGACAGGCGCAAAAATGCGGCGGGGTTAAACATGTTTGTGAGATCTCAACCCTCCCCCTATACCTCTAGCCAATGTAGAAAAGTAAACGCATAACAATACGCACATTAAAATTCAGTTCAAGAGAAGTCCGAGTCTGATATGCAGGACACGTATGCAGTTTAAGTATCCAATACAGAAGAGAAAGATCCAGTTTTTACCAAGGTGTATAAAATATGATTTCCGCTTTCAAGTTTAGAATGTCCACTTAGTATCTCCTATCTTTTTTTTATAAAAATTATCGGTTTAATACTAGTAATTGAAAGTAAAATGTTGTTCAGGTTAAGATCGATTACGTTACTATTGTGCAGTTTAGAAAACAGAGAGAAAAATAATAAAACAAGCATGATAATGAAGGGAAACGACTTTAATAACTGATCTAAATGGAGAAAAACACAATGGAAAAAATTGGCAAAAAAAAAAATCGTTATTGAACATACGTTTTGTAATCAGACTGAAATTAAAGTTCTTATTTAATTCTTTTTTTAATGTAAAAATATAAAGGAGTAGGTCCGGTAAGGACTCATTTTGGCCTCAAATTTCAGTTTCATCTGAAGAAAGATTTTCACCACTTTTTAAACACTTAAGTGTCTATTTCACTTGATTCAATTAGTTTATGTGAAAGATTTTAACTGATTAAGTCATTAAAAACGATCCGATTGAAGCTCAAATATGAAAAAATCTCTCAAATATGCCAAAAAACGTCACTTTTCAGATTGTTTTTGTCAAAAATGAAAGTGGCCGCATCCGTGTTCATCCACAACCTTTATATATGTTATGTATTATCATAAAATACAACTTACATTGCAATATTAAGGATGAACACGAATGCGGCCACTTTCGTTTTACACGGAAACCGTCTAAAATTTAACTAAAATGATAGAATTTTGAAGATTTCAGTAATTTAGCATGACTTAATGGTGCTACAACCCGATATATGTGCATTGTATTGTCAAAAACAGCCTATATTTATGTAGCAGAAGCATTCAACTGTCCAATAAATAACTAAAAGTTTACATTTTAACAATTTTGTAAAACTGTTATATTTTTGGGCCAAAAGGGGCCTTACCGGACCTACTCCTTTGAAACATGGTTTGTGCTCTTTTTTTGGAGCAACCATTTAACTTCTAGGGGTTAAGTTTTTTTTGCACAGGTACAACAAAAATGTGGCGGGGTTAACCATGTTTGTGAACGCTCAACCCTCCCCTAACCTGTGACATTGGTGTAACAGCAAACCATACGAACAAACTAAAACGTATAAAAAATCAGCAGAAAAGGCGTAATTAATCAGATCGATACAAAGAAAACATCAAACAAAAACACAAAAGAACGTGACAGGATATATATATATATATCCATCCATCATTCCCAACACAAAAGTTCTTTGATTTAATTTCGATTCAATTAAAATTGAAGTCAAAGCTGAAGATTTAATTTCCATAAACGTAATAAAGGTAATAGTCTAGTTCTTACACGTGTGACAAATTAACGTTCCTTTGAGTTCGTTGTTTTTGTTATTTTAATTTTATAATAGGGATTGTCTATTAACATATTTAAAAACCAAGTTTATTAATAAAGATTGTCTGCAGAAAAAATTCTTAAAGTTGTAGTATACTTGATTGATCATGATTATACAACGTAGATTTTTTTCCAATCCCTTTTCTTCAATTTCCGCTATGCAGATGGCGAAATCTGTATAATTAACCAGGTTTAGAGATTCCCTGCATCATATCAATATTGGGTACCTTCTAATTTAAGATACCACTGAAACATCTTAATCTTCATCTAAAATTGCTTATACTCTTCCTACAAATTGTATAAATTATAGATACAAATGACAGATTTTATTTTCTCTCGCAGAGGAACTCTGTATTTGCGCACTTATTGACAGTTGGACGCGATATGACTTTTACGTCATTATAATTCTTTTGGATTTCTTTTCCTGATTGATAATATATACTCGTCTCTCTCATACAGCGTTGACATTTCATATTAAAAAGTTCAAAAGAAAAACCAAAAGCTTGATTTATATCAAATAGATAAGGAACATAGATATTTAAAGACATCAACTCACCACAACCCTAGTATCACTACAGGTTCCTGTATTATACAGGCGCATTAAGAATATGACATAGTTACACATTTCAACCCTCCCACAAACATGGGACAGTGGTGTTACAACATGATACTAACACAGACTGTAAAACTGAGTACCAAAGTACTTCCTACAAAAGAGAATTAAAAAAAAAATAAAAAAATAAAGACACAAAGTACCAATCTGAGAATACTCTTGGTTTGTTTAGCTGTCTTGTTGCTGTTTTATTGTTATTCCATTTATCTTTTACTTGCAAGTAGGTAAAACACTTCCTTGAGATAAATTTGAATTTAAATATAAATATCCGACTAAAAAATGCCTAACTGCAGGCGAACAGGACTGTTTGTAATTCACACGATTGAAAACTGTATAGTAGGATATAAATATATTTATATATATAAACAAGTTTAAATTGACAACAACGTTCAAACCTATGATCGCGTTGGATAAAACCCGCAATTTTTATACGTGTGCATGTAATACAAATTTCGTTGTAGAGGGGTCTAAATACAGCACAAACAACATTTTCCAAAAGACCAAAAGAGTGAAAAAGTATATCTTGACAAAACGGATTTGACTAGTAGGTCAAACAACTGATGTTCTTATACCCTGCTGACTGGCATTGACGATTGCCACATAAATTGATCACAAGATGTAACAAAATGAATCTTAATATTAATTTAATACTAAACACAAAACAATAAACTAGCGGCAAAAATTTTAAACCACAACATAAGGTGCATAAGTAAGAACACCATATCCTGATTTCGACAATTAATATCTCTTCAGTGATGTTAGTGATTAAAACGGTAATTGGATGGCCGTATAACTTACCTAACTACATATATCCATGCCTTATATATCATGTACTGTAGTACGACGCTAGATTAAAACTGACGTGGAAAGGTGACACCCGGCATCGAAAGCTTCATTTTTATGAAGCCCAGGTGGTCGTGTGGTCAAGCGGGACGGCTACAGTGTAGGCGATTTGGTGTCACGATATCTCAGTAGAATGGGTTCAAATCCCGGCGAGGGAAGAACAAAAAAATTGCGAAATCAAATTTACAGATCTTACATTGTTGGGTTGATGTTTAGACGAGTTGTATATATTTAAATTTGTTTTCCTTGTTGTAACGAACTAATACATTTACATTTATTCCTTTATATTATTTTTCAGGATGATTATCCGCTGCCAGATACAATTGAAAACATTGCAGGCAGTGATTTATTAGAGAATCCGCAGAAACGCATGAACCATAAATCAAACGGTTTTAATCATGTCGGGAACGAAATAGAGGAGTCGCCACGTTCAATTCCGGATAGAACGTCCTTCAATGCTGTCCGCAGTTACGGAATGGTGTTCAGCCGTTTGTCACTTCGAGTAAGTTAGTTCTATTAAAAAATAACTCTGATATAGGCACCTTCACTAGAAAGGATATTTCAAATGATTCATACTCATGGAAAAATATCGTTCTATTTACTTAATCTTAGCCCTTTAAAACCATGTTCCGCGTCGAAACTGTATCAACCAACACAATGCAAGACACCTAAAGGACAAACATTTCATTTTCAAACAGTATTTTGTCATTTGTTAAATGTTGAACACTTTGAATTATTTAGAAAACCAAACATATTACACGATGCTGACTTTGTTTCAATCTGAAATACGATTTATTTATATTTTAAAGGCCATTAAATATCCGTATTGCTTATTTGTATCATACAGCTAAACATTACATTTGATTAGGAAAGAATTTCGGGTTTTGTACTATTTGATATAATTTTGATGCTATATACATGTATATCTTACTGACTTCATTTCGATCCATATGACACCTTACAATTCCTTAACAATCCTGCGAGATGGACCAGACATGACTAATTGGTTTTAATTCTCTACTTGTAGCATTAATTGTTAATACTCTTATGAATCCCGTGTAACACTCTAAACACAATAAAAGTCGTAATCAGAAGGTTTCCATATGTCATACATGCTAAGTTAAGTCGATAATATAATCAATCCGTACACTTACAGAAAGTAAATGGACAGACTCATGACACAAGACAATTATACATGGGAGAGACCCATGCCACGCAATACATATCACTATTACAGATACTATTAATTCTCTTCTATTAAGACATCAATAAATATTACAGAGTAAAGTAAAAGGAAATATACATTTATTTTTTATATTAAAATTATCCTAACTAGATATAAGAATACATGAATACTCATTATTAAAATACCTGTCACCCTTTCCGTTCCCTGCAAAGTCGAACATATCACAAGATAACCTCACAGAACAGCGTTCATTATAATGGCGATACATGGGGAAATAAAACCGACCTGTTATTTAACCTTGTTGATATTATGAGATATTTATTATCCAATTTATACTTTCCAGACCGGTCTTATGACCAAGGTTTGGTTTTTATGATCGCAGTTCGTCATCTGTTAAAATTTGGTTGTTGCGTCAAATTTGTTTGCTTTCATTTTAATTTCCTGGTGCGTCGTCGTCAAAAATACGACCATATCTGATGATGTCACATAAAAAGAACACATCTTTTACTAAGCCATTGAATAAGAAGGATAAAACTTGCCTACAGATCACAATAGAAATACCACCGTGCACGTGTCTCTTGTAATAACTTTTGAGATAAGTCAGTGGTCCATGTCGTTTTCAGCTCCTCTTCGATGTGTTTATTTTTTATCTACGTTACTGAAATGATTTATAACAAATATCTAGAATTTATGAATGTTGGATTAATATAGAACTAAGGTTTCAACTTCCACAGGCAAAGTTGGCCTTAGATAGATTTGGCTATTTTTCCTGTCCTTTTATATCTCTCAAACGTTGTTTGTCTTTATACATTTTTGACTTTCAAATGTTCGGCTTTGAGCGTTCCTGATGAAGGTAAATTCAGAAAAGATTAAGTAATGAATTGCTATTTTTTCGATTTGTAAAAGGTTCAAAACGAGTATCCCTTAACACATATTTGTTTATACGAGTGCGTGCAGATAATATATCAATTAATTGGAAACAAATTTTTCAAAACATAGCTCATTACATCAGGAACATAAAATTGTTTTTTCTGGATATATCTTCCTAAAAAAACGCCGAAAACAAAATATTTAGTTTTTGAAAACCAAGAATGTTTAAGTAACGAACGAGCGATAAACTATATAACTAAAGGTACCTACAAATTATAGATAAATCTATCTCAGGTCATATGTGCCTGAAGGAGTGGTAACCTTAGTTTTTTCAATAATTTCCCGATTTGTAATCGGATAATTTAAGAAAGGTAGCAGTCGTGTCGACAGATTCCAGATTAAATTTCATCTTGAATGCTCAAAGTCAAATATTTGAAATCGAAGAATGTATTAGTACAA
>NW_027268592.1:10000-15000 GCF_963676685.1 Mytilus edulis | reverse complement strand
TCTCGACGGCGGGGAAGGTACGCGGTCGGCCTGCTAGCGGGCTACCACGGGTACAGGTACGCGGTCGGCCTGCTAGCGGGCTACCACGGGGAAAGGTACGTGGACGGCCTGCTAGCGGGCTACCACGGGGAAAGGTACGTGGACGGCCTGCTAGCGGGCTACCACGGGGAAAGGAACGTGGACGGCCTGCTAGCGGACTACCGCGGGTCTCGACGGCGGGGAAGGTACGCGGTCGGCCTGCTAGCGGGCTACCACGGGGAAAGGTACGTGGACGGCCTGCTAGCGGGCTACCACGGGGAAAGGAACGTGGACGGCCTGCTAGCGGACTACCGCGGGTCTCGACGGCGGGGAAGGTACGCGGTCGGCCTGCTAGCGGGCTACCACGGGGAAAGGTACGTGGACGGCCTGCTAGCGGGCTACCGCGGGTCTCGACGGCTGGGAAGGTACGCGGTCGGCCTGCTAGCGGGCTACCACGGGTAAAGGTACGTGGACGGCCTGCTAGCGGACTACCGCGGGTCTCGACGGCGGGGAAGGTACGCGGTCGGCCTGCTAGCGGGCTACCACGGGGAAAGGTACGTGGACGGCCTGCTAGCGGGCTACCGCGGGTCTCGACGGCGGGGAAGGTACGCGGTCGGCCTGCTAGCGGGCTACCACGGGTAAAGGTACGTGGACGGCCTGCTAGCGGGCTACCGCGGGTCTCGACGGCTGGGAAGGTACGCGGTCGGCCTGCTAGCGGGCTACCACGGGGAAAGGTACGTGGACGGCCTGCTAGCGGGCTACCGCGGGTCTCGACGGCTGGGAAGGTACGCGGTCGGCCTGCTAGCGGGCTACCACGGGGAAAGGTACGTGGACGGCCTGCTAGCGGGCTACCGCGGGTCTCGACGGCTGGGAAGGTACGCGGTCGGCCTGCTAGCGGGCTACCACGGGTAAAGGTACGTGGACGGCCTGCTAGCGGGCTACCGCGGGTCTCGACGGCGGGGAAGGTACGCGGTCGGCCTGCTAGCGGGCTACCACGGGTAAAGGTACGTGGTCGGCCTGCTAGCGGGCTACCACGGGTAAAGGTACGTGGACGGGCCTGCTAGCGGCCTACCACGGGTAACAGTAAGCGGACGGCCTGCTAGCGGGCTACCGCGGGTCTCGACGGCTGGGAAGGTACGCGGTCGGCCTGCTAGCGGGCTACCACGGGTAAAGGTACGTGGACGGCCTGCTAGCGGGCTACCGCGGGTCTCGACGGCGGGGAAGGTACGCGGTCGGCCTGCTAGCGGGCTACCACGGGTAAAGGTACGTGGTCGGCCTGCTAGCGGGCTACCACGGGTAAAGGTACGTGGACGGGCCTGCTAGCGGCCTACCACGGGTAACAGTAAGCGGACGGCCTGCTAGCGGGCTACCGCGGGTCTCGACGGCTGGGAAGGTACGCGGTCGGCCTGCTAGCGGGCTACCACGGGTAAAGGTACGTGGACGGCCTGCTAGCGGGCTACCGCGGGTCTCGACGGCGGGGAAGGTACGCGGTCGGCCTGCTAGCGGGCTACCACGGGTAAAGGTACGTGGTCGGCCTGCTAGCGGGCTACCACGGGTAAAGGTACGTGGACGGGCCTGCTAGCGGCCTACCACGGGTAACAGTAAGCGGACGGCCTGCTAGCGGGCTACCGCGGGTCTCGACGGCTGGGAAGGTACGCGGTCGGCCTGCTAGCGGGCTACCACGGGTAAAGGTACGTGGACGGCCTGCTAGCGGGCTACCGCGGGTCTCGACGGCGGGGAAGGTACGCGGTCGGCCTGCTAGCGGGCTACCACGGGGAAAGGTACGTGGACGGCCTGCTAGCGGGCTACCGCGGGTCTCGACGGCTGGGAAGGTACGCGGTCGGCCTGCTAGCGGGCTACCACGGGGAAAGGTACGTGGACGGCCTGCTAGCGGGCTACCGCGGGTCTCGACGGCTGGGAAGGTACGCGGTCGGCCTGCTAGCGGGCTACCACGGGTAAAGGTACGTGGTCGGCCTGCTAGCGGGCTACCACGGGTAAAGGTACGTGGACGGGCCTGCTAGCGGCCTACCACGGGTAACAGTAAGCGGACGGCCTGCTAGCGGGCTACCGCGGGTCTCGACGGCTGGGAAGGTACGCGGTCGGCCTGCTAGCGGGCTACCACGGGTAAAGGTACGTGGTCGGCCTGCTAGCGGGCTACCGCGGGTAAAGGTACTCGGACGGCCTGCTAGCGGGCTACCACGGGTAAAAGGTACGTGGTCGACCTGCTAGCGGGCTGCCGCGGGTGAAGGTACGCGGACGGCCTGCTTTGCGCGCTACCACGGCTGTCGACGGCGGGGGAAGGTACGTGGTCGACCTGCTAGCTAGCGGGCTACCACGGGTAAAAGGTACGTGGTCGGCCTGCTAGCGGGCTACCACGGGGAAAGGTACGTGGCAGGCCGACCACGTACCTTTACCCGCGGTCGAGACCCGCGGTAGCCCGCTAGCAGGCCTACCACGTACCTCTCCCCGCGGTACCCCGCTAGCAGGCCGACCACGTTACCTTCACCCACTCTTTCAAACCTTTTTTTATAAGGGCCACCGTGCCGTTATAAGCTCCAGAGACAAGCCGTACAGCTTGTCTCTGGCACCTTATATGGTCCGCGTTGGAGCATATATGGTCCGGGCTGGACCATATATGAACCAAACCTTTCTCTGACGCGACTTGGTGGACCATCGAAGGTCCAACGGATCTCTCTCTGTGGACCATATAAGGTGCACGGTGGGCCTTAAATGGTCCAGCGGGACTCTAGCGGGTCTCGATAACTACTAGGGTTAGGGTTAGGGTTAGGGTTAGGGTTAGGGTTAGGGTTAGGGTTAGGGTTAGGGTTAGGGTTAGGGTTAGGGTTAGGGTTAGGGTTAGGGTTAGGGTTAGGGTTAGGGTTAGGGTTAGGGTTAGGGTTAGGGTTAGGGTTAGGGTTAGGGTTAGGGTTAGGGTTAGGGTTAGGGTTAGGGTTAGGGTTAGGGTTAGGGCTAGGGCTAGGGCTAGGGCTAGGGCTAGGGCTAGGGCTAGGGCTAGGGTTAGGGTTAGGGTTAGGGTTAGGGTTACGGCTAGGCTTAGGGCTAGGCTTAGCACCCACTGTAACCCTAGCTTATGTCCTGAGACAACCCTAGTTCAAACCTTCGCGAAGGTGTCGGACGCCAGCACACGGCCGATCAAGAGGGTGTACGATGCCTGCCTTCGTTACCTGACATTTTATCGTATCATGGAGAGACCTGCTGTAATATTCTTACGTGCGGCTTCCCGATGACAAAAAAAAAATTGTTAAGACATACTTTTTGACTGGGGTATAGTTGGCCGGCCTTCGATGGTCGAGACGCTTACGTTCGGCTTCCCGATGAAAAAATTCCCAAGGGTCAACATTTTTTACCGACGATAAAGGTGGCCGAGAGACCCGCGGTAGCCCGCCCGCGTCTAACGTGCGACACCTCGATGAAAATTTCACCCTCGTAAAAATTTTTTTACCGAGGGTATAGTTTGCCGGCCTCGATGGTCGAGAGACCCGCGGTAGCCCGTCCGCGTCTAACGTGCGACACCTCGATGAAAATTTCACCCTCGTAAAATTTTTTTTACCGAGGGTATAGTTTGCCGGCCTCGATGGTCGAGAGACCCGCGGTAGCCCGTCCGCGTCTAACGTGCGACACCTCGATGAAAATTTCACCCTCGTAAAAATTTTTTTACCGAGGGTATAGTTTGCCGGCCTCGATGGTCGAGAGACCCGCGGTAGCCCGTCCGCGTCTAACGTGCGACACCTCGATGAAAATTTCACCCTCGTAAAAATTTTTTTACCGAGGGTATAGTTTGCCGGCCTCGATGGTCGAGAGACCCGCGGTAGCCCGTCCGCGTCTAACGTGCGACACCTCGATGAAAATTTCACCCTCGTAAAAATTTTTTTACCGAGGGTATAGTTTGCCGGCCTCGATGGTCGAGAGACCCGCGGTAGCCCGTCCGCGTCTAACGTGCGACACCTCGATGAAAATTTCACCCTCGTAAAAATTTTTTTACCGAGGGTATAGTTTGCCGGCCTCGATGGTCGAGAGACCCGCGGTAGCCCGTCCGCGTCTAACGTGCGACACCTCGATGAAAATTTCACCCTCGTAAAATTTTTTTTACCGAGGGTATAGTTTGCCGGCCTCGATGGTCGAGAGACCCGCGGTAGCCCGCCCGCGTCTAACGTGCGACACCTCGATGAAAATTTCACCCTCGTAAAATTTTTTTTACCGAGGGTATAGTTTGCCGGCCTCGATGGTCGAGAGACCCGCGGTAGCCCGCCCGCGTCTAACGTGCGACACCTCGATGAAAATTTCACCCTCGTAAAATTTTTTTTACCGAGGGTATAGTTTGCCGGCCTCGATGGTCGAGAGACCCGCGGTAGCCCGCCCGCGTCTAACGTGCGACACCTCGATGAAAATTTCACCCTCGTAAAAATTTTTTACCGAGGGTATAGTTTGCCGGCCTCGATGGTCGAGAGACCCGCGGTAGCCCGTCCGCGTCTAACGTGCGACACCTCGATGAAAATTTCACCCTCGTAAAAAATTTTTACCGAGGGTATAGTTTGCCGGCCTCGATGGTCGAGAGACCCGCGGTAGCCCGTCCGCGTCTAACGTGCGACACCTCGATGAAAATTTCACCCTCGTAAAAAATTTTTACCGAGGGTATAGTTTGCCGGCCTCGATGGTCGAGAGACCCGCGATAGCCCGTCCGCGTCTAACGTGCGACACCTCGATGAAAATTTCACCCTCGTAAAAATTTTTTACCGAGGGTATAGTTTGCCGGCCTCGATGGTCGAGAGACCCGCGGTAGCCCGTCCGCGTCTAACGTGCGACACCTCGATGAAAATTTCACCCTCGTAAAAAATTTTTACCGAGGGTATAGTTTGCCGGCCTCGATGGTCGAGAGACCCGCGGTAGCCCGTCCGCGTCTAACGTGCGACACCTCGATGAAAATTTCACCCTCGTTAAATTTTTTTACCGAGGGTATAGTT
>NW_027268591.1:0-32009 GCF_963676685.1 Mytilus edulis | reverse complement strand
AAGGTCCTCATATGATTATGCACGATTCTTCATTTAAATTGTTCGGGATTTTAATTCATATGAAATTTGAGAAGGGCAGGCACGTGTAACCTGTCCTCAAAAGTAGGATTGTGTTTTCGATAAGATTTTTTTAGATACAACAGAAAAAGGGGGGATACCCAAACCCTGGTGTCTTATTCCAAGTTCGGGCATATCAGTATGTTCATAGATCTGCGTTGTAGTATAACTAAAAAATAATGCATCCAAGCAAGTTTGATCTAGTATTTTTTCCGAATGCGTTTTGCTTCCATAAGGTAAATGGGGGTAAATCTTCCATTTCACCTTAATTTCAGGCTTATCATCCTCACAGTTTAAATAACATGTATATGCGATTGCTCTGGAATCACTTCTATATACATGCATTTGCTTAAAACAAACACATTCTCTCTGGTTTTCTCTCTACTATGACATCTTTAAATATGAATCGCGATCCCCAATTCTCAACACGTCCATTGCATACGCGCGTGTGTTATCCGACACCGCGTGTGTTATCCGACACCTCATCCGGGACACTTTCCACGTCACATGACACTTTTATTGATATTGAATATTTGCGCATCCGCAGACGGATGGCCGGACGAATAGAGATTTTTAACTATTCATCCGGCTAGCCGGACGAATAGACACTCCGTAAGTTAAAAGGGAAACTGTGAAAGAGTGCATGGGAGAGAAAAGGGTAATGTTCAAGTACCTTCCATAGAGTTCTTACTTTAGTTATAATTATGTATTATATCACACAAGATATTACAAATAAGACAGAATGCACTAAACTTCAATGTATTTTTGAGTTTTACTGTGCGTATTGGTATATGTAACTTTCTTTATTCTACATTGGCTAGAGATATAGGGGGAGGGTTGAGATCCCATGCACTCAAAATGATTAACCCCGCTGCATTTTTGCGCCTGTTCCAAGTCAGAAACCTCTGGCCTTTGTAAGTCTTGTATTTTTTTTATTTTTTTTAAATTTGAGTCCATTTGTATGTTTTGGAGTTTAGTATGACGTCCATTTTCACTGAACTGGCACACAATCTTATTTAGGGACCAACTAAGGATCCCTGCGGGTGCGGGCTTTTCTCACTGCGTCGACGACCCATTAGTGGCCTTCAGCCGTTATATGCTCTTTGGTACACGACTGTCCACTTTTATATGCTTTATTAGTACCGAAACTATCAACTATCAATTTACAAGTCTTTTAACTAAAAAAGATTGATATTTTGAAACCGAGGCACAACCGTTATCCTTAAGATACTTTCTTATAATTAACACGTGATGAGTGTATCAATGTTTTACCAAGTCTTTCAAGGTTATTTGTTGTAGAGATAAAATTCAGCAAAACAAAAAACACATTTTACACCAAAAAAATCAATAAACCCAACATCACTCCATATCTTGAACTAAAGACAACTGTTTTGCGCGGTAACATAACGCACGTGTAAATATTGTATATTTAGAGGAATTAATTTCTCAATTTATCTAATGCTTAAAGGTAAATAACGATTACAAATTGTTGAAAACACATTATATTCTGACATCGCAGCTTCATTTATCATGCGTGTGCCAAAATCTGCACATAAAACAAAAATAGTCTGAATGCAGATTGCATAACTATCATTTTCTTTCAACAAACTACTAGTTTTAGCAGAAGAAAAAAATCTCATCCATTTGGTTTCAAATCTATAAATTCTTTTTAAAAAAGAAGAAATAATTTTGTAATGGATGATTAGTGATGAAGTGTACCTATTCAACCTAATTATTGCTTTCAGGAACTCTTTACGCAAAAATAGTTCTCATCATATTATGACGTTTCGTTGGTGAGATGATTTTGAGTGGTAAAGAGGAAAGAATGTCAGGAGAATTTCTTTGTAAATTACATCAAATTTATGGTGAGTAATCTTTTAATCATTAATAACATTTATTCAAATCATGTTTATCTATTGAAAGATGGTTTGTTTACATTTCCAATTAAGAGAATGGAAAGATAAGTCCGAAGAAACATAGGCATTATGCAACAGGCTGCACATCTTTATAATGTTATATTGAAAACACATGTGCGCAGTAAATGTGCAATATAGTTTAACATATTAATGATAGTCTTCCAAGCAATATAAGTTATAAATTTTTGTGTATAATAATATAATACATTTTTGCAAGCAAGATAAAAAATTAAAAATGCATATGGGATAAGTCAGAGATTTAGTCAACTGTTATTCAATGCATTTACTTTTAGAATGAAATTCAAAACAGTGTGGCTGTGGCCATTGATTGACACATTAAATTCATCCACTGACTGGGACAATTTAGGTGAACGTTTGCATGTAACGACCATTGTTCACTGTGTACTTTTTAAAGACACTTAAACTATGGGGTCACCAAAGGTTCTCAACACCTTAATAAAGTAATTCGAAAAACTTAATCAGAAATAACACGATGTTTTGATTTATATCAATTATATAAATCAAAACATAACGGTTATTTCTGATTATTTTTTCGAATTATTTTATAATTAAAGGCGTTAAGAACCTTGGTGACCTCACAGTTTAAATATCTATCGTAGGTACGTCGTGAACAGTGGTCGTTACAGACAAACGTTCATGCAACTTGTCCCAGTCAATGGATGAATTTAATGTGTCAATCAATGGCCACAGCCACACTGTTTCGAATTTCATTCTAAGTTGAGTTTTATGTATTCATAATTTCAAAACTGTCTCAGCATGAACAATTACTAATTTTAATGTCTTTAAGTACAGGTACGTTGCCATGTGTTCACAATAGAATTGAGAATGGAAATGGAGAATGTGTCAAAGAGACAAGAACGATTCTTATTTTGACATTTCTGTGCTATGACTCATGTTTTTTTGTGGCTTTTTTGCATACCCATTGAATGTATCCATAAATTACGAGTTACTATAGTGTTAAATTTTCTTGCAATGAGTAAATTTCATTAAAAGTTTACAAAGGGCTATAAAAGTTACATATTAAATAAAACCTATAAATATTTCGTGTCTAACCTTCCTGACGACATGACATATAAGTGGGGCTCATGCTGTTCAGTTTTTAATTTTCCATGTTGTGTTTGTATTTGTCTTTTTGTCGTTTTACTTTTATTTTTTGTCATGATATTGTCAGTTCGTTTTCGAATTATGCTTTTAATAATACCCTTGATATATATATATTCAACCTAGCTCCTTTTTTTTTACCCCATGTCAAACTCTACTTAATCAAAGATAAATTAACATGAACCATGCTGCTTAACCTGAGCAATCCTGATTTCAATAGTATCAAATGCTCACGATTACACCCAAGTAAAATAAATAAACCCTTTTTGAAATTTGAAGGAAAATACCTTGAAGAAGCATATGAATATAAATACCTTGGATGTGTTATAACATCTAATGGCAGTCTAACTAGTTGTAGTTCAGATCTTGCAAAAAAGGCAAGAAAAATTTTATTTGCTATTAACTCTTACTCATCAGGCTTTGGACAACTTCCTATGAGATTGTCTTGCAACCTTTTTGAACCTTTGATCAAAACTATTCTAACATATAATAGTGAAATATGTTACATGGACACTTATATTCAATTTTATAGAGCTAAACTCCGAGCTAACAAAAATAGCTCAACACCAGATGCTATTCATTTATTGATAAAACTGTAGAAAAAAACCAGCTTTATTTTTAATAAACAAGTACTGGGGACAAAAAGAAGCTCAACAAATCTAGCTGTTTGAAATGAACTAGGACTTCTGCCATTAGAAATTTTCATAAAAACCCAAACTATGATGTACCTATCTAGATTAATGAAGCCTTTAAATCAACTAAAATTTAGATACTAAGGGAACATACTCTTGGTATACTTTTGCAAAAATGTGTCACAAAATAAATATTGACATCAAACTTATTGAGGAAACTAAAACTTTAAAGCAGACTAAAAAGTTAAAACCTCAATTAAGAAAGGTTATATTAACTATTACCAAACTCTTATTGATGATAAAATAGATAACTTGAACGAAAATAATAAAATGTATCTATATAAATTTCTTAAATCTAATATAAATGACCAAATGAAATACTACCTATCGCAAACAAATAAAGAAACAAGAAAAATGTTAACCAAACTAGAATAAGCGATCATTGTCTCTTAATCTTAGTAGAAACTGGACGATATATACAAAAATACCACGAAATGAAAGAAAATGTAAAATATGTAATATCTTAGACGATGAATTCCATTTTTCTTTAACTGTAAAATTAATAAAAATAAAAGAGAAATCTTTCTAAAATATTATTTACAAAAATTTGTAAATTTTAATACACTTAATGTTACTGATAAACTCGTGATTATAGTAAATAAATCAACACCAATTGATGTAAAAGCAGTTGTTTCTTTTTTTTTTTAAAGTCATTAGAACTGAGGAAAGGAGAACAATAACTGTTTTTATCATAGAATCATATTCAAACAGTGTGGCTGTGGCCATTGATTGACGACCTAAATTATCCCATTGACTGGGACAGATTATGTGAACGTTTGTCTGTAACGACCACTGCTCACTATGTACTTGTTAAAGACACTTAAACTGTGGGGTCACAAAAAGTTCTCAACACCTAAATGAAGTTATTCGAAAATTAATCAGGAATAACACGATGTTATGATTTATATCAATAATATAAAACAAAATATAAAGATTATTCCTGATTAATTTTTCGAATTATTTTATTATTGAAGGCGTTAAGAACCTTTGGTTACCCCACAGTTTTAAATTCTACAATAGAATGAAATTCAAAACAGCGTGGCTGTAGCTATTGATTGACACATTAAATTCATCCATTGGCTGGGACAATTTAGGTGAACGTTTGTATGTAACGACCACTGCTCACTATGTACTTTTTAAAGACACTTAAACTATTGGGTCACCAAAGGTTCTCAACACCTTAATAAAGTAATTCGAAAAATTAATCAGAAATAACACGATGTTTTGATTTATACCAATTATATAAATCAAAACATAAAGGTTATTCCTGATTATTTTTTGGATTATTTTATAATTAAAGGCGTTAAGAAACCTTTGGTGACCCCACAGTTTAAATGTCTATCGTAGGTACGTCGTGAACAGTGGTCGTTATGCCCGCGTCACACTGTCCCGATTTTTATATACGATGGACACCCGAATGCGAAAATTGTAAGTTCGTACGAAGTTGGTCCCGATCTCGTTAAAATACCAAAAAGTGACCGAAGCAAGTACGATAAATAACGAAGTCTATACGATGGTGCCGAAATTATATACGATAGCAAAAGATGGACATACGAAGGTTAACCGAAGACCGGTATTTAAGCTTCATATCTCAGCCGAAGCCTACACGATGGATCACGAAGGCTAAACGATGGATTACAAAGGCTAAAAGATGGATTACGATGATGGTGCGATGGCCATACGATGTCTCAAAGATACGAACAGAATTTCGACAACATATCGTTTCTGTACAAGTCTGCCATGCATGGCGGGAAATCGATCGTTTTGTCTAATTCTTATAAAACTTAGTTTATTATCCTCTCGGCTTCTACGTGTAAGTTGCGTGTAGATGAAATTGTTATGGACACTCTAGAACCAAAATGATCAAAACTTTGTATGGTGTTACTCGTTAAGAATATCTTATTAAAGCGCTATTGACTTTAAAGTCCAAAGGTTAAGGTCACAGTGACAGTTGTAATGCAAGGCAATATCACCCTTGTGGACACTCTAAAACCAATATGCTTCAAAAGATTTTAACCACATTTGGTATATTGTTCCTCCTTGGTAATGATCTGACATTTTTTACGTTCAAGGCCAAAGGTCAAGGTCATGCAGATGGACTTGTTTTTTCTCCTTGAAATAGCATAATACACAGGAAATTGGTTGCTCATTTTTTTACCTGCTGGTTCTAAAGACAATATTAAAGGTATTTCCAGTTACTGAATGTTTTGGTTAATTTCTAAAAAAAATAGTTTATGTATATATGCATATTCAATTTACCATTTTCTGCATGTGTCATATACAAATATAGTGTCCATATTTGTCCCCAATATGTTACATACGAGGGGATGCCACGCTCGGCATTGCCTTGTTTGAATTGTAAAATGTGTGCACTAGTCTGAATAATCACCCATAATTATGCCCATGTTTACTGATCTATCTTAAAGGTAAAAGCGACAAATGCGGCAAAATATGACATATAGAAAACAAAATGGTTATGGAGTAAACATTCGTGTGACAACAACTCAGACGATACCTAAAAAATTAGAATAATGAAGAAAAAGTTGGTTTCCCTATATACGTGTACCTGCAGTGTTGGTGTACGAGGCGCGTTTATGATTTTCATTATGTTACTTGATATGAAAAATTGACAAAAAATAATATTTTTCTTGTAAAAGTAAATCCTGAGCCTGTAATAGCTGCTCTTCTTGTTCCATTTGAATTAATAGAAACAACGCTGTCGCCTTTCTTGTTCTCATAGAATCATATGATATGAGCTCCATGTCTTTCTTAACTGTCGTATGAGACTGACCAGTGCATATCGCGCATGGCACTTTAAATGTATTTTAGCGCGAAAATTAACTTATATTTAGCTGGATTTATTGCCGTCGTAGTTCCATCTTGTCGCCTTCGTACTTTTATTCGATGGCAACACGACTGGATTACGAGGTCTTCACGCAGTCGTGTTGCCATCGTAAGACCTTCGGGTATCTTCGTGATTCATTCGTGTAGACATCGTAATGTCAAAACTACCCGATGGAAACGATGGAAACACGAATGCAATACGATGTGCAAAGATGCATTCCCGGTGACATTACGATGGTGAGGATGGTGAACCGAACTCAATACGAATCCTTAACATCGGACGCACCTTCGGGGATTTTTTAACATGTTAAAAAATTAAGAACCCTTCCCGAAGTTGTCCCCGAAGGCTAGAAAAAGTGGCCGATGGTTAAAGATGGTTAAAGATGGCACTACGAATAGCCCGATCTGGATACGATCAGTCCCGATTTTGAAAATTTCCATTATCGTCTTGCCATCGGCGTAAAAATCGGGACAGTGTGACGCGGGCATTACAGACAAACGTTCACGTAAATTGTCCCAGTCAATGGATGAATTTAATGTGTCAATCAATGGCCACAGCCACACTGTTTTGAATTTCATTCTTAGTAAATAGTGAGCAGTGGTCGTTACAGACACACGTTCACCTAATCTGTCCCAGTCAATGGGATAATTTAGGTCGTCAATCAATGGCCACAGCCACACTGTTTTGAATATGATTCTATGTATTATATATTTTGTCGAGTTTTCATTATGTTTGTTTTGTCTATGTATTTGCCATAACCAAAATTGGTTTTTGTTTGTTTTGCAAATAAAGAATTATTATACTAGTAGACTAGTATATTATTTCCAGATAATATCTAAATGTTTAAAAGATTAAAATATGACATCATCTACAATTTTTTTAAGGCTTACATCGAGGTACCAGTAGACCGAGGAGACAATCATCATTTGTCTTAATTTTCATTTTGCAAATTCAAAATCACGTGTGTTATCACTACTTAAATCACAATATAGCATATGAAACACTTCAATTTTTATCAGATTGTTTTATTTTGAAAACTTCATGACGTAGTTACAGATTTTTAACCAATAACTATTGGTACAAAAACATCGAGACGGTGCCAGAAACTTCTTACATTATTACTATTTTATCATTAAGTAATTGACATTAAAAGCATTAACTTTGATGGATTAGTTTAACAGTCTGTACAGATTTTATCATTTATAACTATTATAATGTTTTGTTTACAAAAGCGTCGTCATAGCAACAATAAATAAAACCATTAAGTGATTTGGCAAGGAAATTATAATGTTGTTGTCGTTACTACACAGTGTTTGGAAACAACGATGGTTGTGTAATTTTGAACAAGGCATTCTAATGTTATTGCCATTACTATAGTGTTTTGAAACAAAGATGGTACGTTGCGTAATTTTGCAGTGAATATTTTGCCCTGTTTATGTCTGTCATGCCTGTTGTTGTTGATTAAGAGGAGCCGTTGTGATGAGGGCTCCTAATTTGCGCATTCTACTTTGAACATGCTGAGAATGTAACTAGAATCTATTGCACAGAAGCATCTGTATAGTTAATCAATATTCTTGCAAACAAACTGGTTTACATTTGAAAATGTATCAAGGAAATTGCAAATGATTTATATTTCTGTTCTTTATATCTTGTGTTCACTTGGTACCCCACTTCCCCATGTGAGAAGAAGTTTCATCTCTCACAAACATGTTATATCCGGCCATATTCTTGACGCACTGCCTGTCCGAAGCCAGGAGTCAGCAGTTAAGTGGTTGATAGTGGTACATGTTTGTTATATTTACAATTGTTGTTTTTCGTATACTGTTTTGTTATAAATTATGCTGTTGGGTTTTCGTTTGATTTTTTCTTCATTTTTCATGTCATATTGCTGAATATACGGAATGGGTTTTTGTTGTCACTGATCTTCTCACGGTATAATAGCATTGGCTTCATCTCAAATTTATATCGCGTTTCTGCAACTATCGCTGACCAGATCATAACATAAACATTAGTACTTGCTTTTTTGTTGCTGTGCTAACCACATACCATTCAATCAAAGAGGCGCCTCAATTATATAATAATAATAATAATAATAATAATAATAATAATAATAATAATAATAATAATAATAATAATAATAATAATAATAATAATAATAATAATAATACTAGTAATAATAATAATAATAATAATAATAATAATAATAATAATCATTGAAAGATTATTTTGATGTATTTTTTTTATCTTCTCATATGAATAAAATATTTCAATTTAAGAGTTGAGATCATATGTTTCTATGAAAAACTTATCTGTGCCAAAAGCAATACGGGGATATTGATAAAAAAAACTAGTGTTGTCAAATTCTTACAGCTACTGTCGATCTCTGATAGTTTTTCTATATCATAATTAATAAATGTAGTGATAAATTTTAGCATGGCTGTTTTTTTGTAACCTTTTGACAGAGTAATGCCCGTAAATATACAATGGCAAAATCAAAAGCTCCAACACATTAAGCGAATGGATAACAACTGTCAGGTTCCTAACTCAACCCATCCTATTATATATATATACCCAGATTAAAATTTTGTTCGCCAGACACGCGTTTCGCCTACAAAAGACCAAGCAGTGACGCTCGGATAAAAAAGATAAAAAGGCCAAATAAAGTTTGAATTTGAAGAGCATTCTGAAAGGTTTCGACAAAGACCTAAGCTATAATGTATAATATCCGGCTAATCAATCTCCTTTATCTACATATGACTAGACAGTTTATGTGTTTGTACAGATAATGTTATCAAACAACATAATATATTAAAAGATTGTTTCTCTTTATCTATATTATGCCACTATATTTCACAGACATGTAAATTGGAATATTTAGCAATGTCCCTTTTTTTCAAAATTCGCATTGTAAACAGAGAAAGTAAATGTAGTTATATATTATATTGAAAAGGTGTGATTTTAAAGTTCAATTTCTATCTCCTTTTGTCATGATCACATTTTAAAAAAAAGTTTTGGACGAATATAAGAACGTTGCGGTGCAGTATTGTTAACATATTAATATGTTGATATTTAAGGTCTTCGTTTTGGTACGTTGTGTTATTTGGAAACATTGTTTTTGGTAATGTCTTTCTTCAGTGAACACGTGCTTTCATGGAAGTGCAGAAGTAATGACATAATGATATTACTTTAATTCGATGTTTTAAGTGCGTTGTGTTGCATTGTTGTTTGAATGACCGTGTGCTTATATCATATACATGTACATGTAAAACGAAAGTATTGCAGAAACACATTTCGCTGTTCTCGTGACTTTTAAAAGCTTCAGACACAGTCAACTGATTATTAAAATTTGATCTTATAGAGAAATGGCACAATAAAACAGGCCCTCATTTAGTCATTAGTTTTAACTGTTAATAAACATTTTTTTTTTCTGTGAATGGAATTGGAGGAATCAAAAGTTATAGTCTCTCGGATTTTAAAATGTAAAATGATCCATCCGCTTACAGAATATTTTTTTTTAGAATCTTGTCCTAATTACGCGTCAATAAATTAAGATATAGATTGTTTAACGAAATGTCAGGAGAAAATATTAGCAAACTGTTAACATTAATTGTGATCCAAATATTGTTATTATTTATCCCTGCGCATAGGGAAAATACACATTTCCTCGAGATTTTATCGTCGAGTCGGTGTTTACACATGAACACATGTGGTATATGTTCTATTCTAATAGATTGAAACATCATATATCTAAATATAAGTACAAAGATGATCTATTTATGTCCGATGCATCGTTTCAACAACAGCTAGCGCACTACTGAAAGATTGCTAGTTGGTTACTGGTTACTTAACGTCCCATGGCAAATATTTCATGCTGGATCAGGACGAGAACATGTTAACAATGAATTATACAATAGGAAGTTGACTATCCTTTTTTGTTATTTGTGTAAAATTTTACATTTTATGAGACATAAATAATAATTTATCATAGCTAATGATCAGAGATTAAGAAATTTTTTGAGGCAACTTAACTAAAACGTCCATGTTACGTCGATATAGAGATTTAATGTCGGTGCGTATGACAAACTACTTAGGAATTTTGTGAAATACCTTTGAATATAACAAAGTTTCATTATGTAGCCGTGTCTCAATATCAGTTATTACCTAAACGAAATAATCCAACTTTCTTTTTATCTACAATATTTCAAATATTCTTCTATAAAGTGGGAAAAATTTCAAAATACAATATTGAACTTCTTTTTGTTATCAAGTAACTTGCAACTTTACATGATCATTGTAAACGTGTGGGTGTGCACAAGTTGATCTATTTTGAAAAGGAACTACGAGCCAAAACAAAATCTAAGATATCAAACAGTTGTATATAGTTAAGGATGTTATCAAGCAGTGGCGGATCCAGGGGGGGGGGTGGGGGGGGGGGGGTTCCGGGGGTTGGAACCCCCTTTTTTAGCCGATCAATGCATTTGAATGGGAGCATATAGTTGGAACCCCCTTTTACTCTGGGTTGGGAACCCCCTTTTTAAAATGACTGGATCCGCCACTGTCAAGTGAAATTTAAAAAAATAATGGAATTCGTAATTGATACTATTAATCAGAAGAGCATTAGTTAAGGAACAAAATAAGCAAGCAAATTGATAGTAATGGAACTTTTCGAGATACATATATATTTTTTAAAAAATTGCGGGAAAAGGCTGACTAGGACTTTTATTTTATATTTAGCAATGGCTAGTTTCAGTCTCAAATCATAAGAAATCTGCTTAAATTTTGGAAATTACCTTTAATAATCTATTGAAGTCTTATATATAAAGAAAAGTGGGTGATATAGTGCAAACTATTTTACCCTATGAGCATCTGACAAAAGTACATAAACCTTACAGGACTACACCCTTAATGCATGGTACAGCACAACTATTTTCATATCTTGTTAAAGTTTTGTCCATCCCATTGCCAACTAATACAGAGACGTGATATGAATGCCATGAGACAACACAAGTCTATCCAATAAAGTCCAAGTGATGGGATTTGTGCAACATAAGTTCACCTTATGGCCTTGTATAATTAGCAAAACCAGTACCGTTTAGGATTCTATTCATCAATGACTTCGGCTTGACTAATTTGTGAAACAATGAAACGAAAAAATCAACGGCTTGACAAAAACATGTTTACCTCCATTTTTTTTTTAGATCTAGTAAGTCGATATTCTAGCACTGCACAACGAGCGTTATTCGGTCTTTCGACTGGTTATCATCAAATCGAACACAGGAGATCTGGAAGGATAAGTAATCCCTGCTCCACTAGTTAAACCTATCCTGTTACAAAGGCTTAAATTCGATATGTTTAGCAAAAGTTTGAACATAGTCGTTCTGTTTTCATTCAATTTGATCTGCTTCTTCAAAACTACCGTATAGCGGGTTATTTTCGAAGGGTGCTAATTCCGCCAATTTAAACGGCATATGCAAAGGTATTGATAAAAGTTTCGAATCCGCCATAATAATAACCGCCAAAATATTTCTTATACCTTATTCAATGAAAATCGCGAAATTTTACACCCTCGAAAATAACCCAATATACGGTATGTTATTTTATAATTCCATTATTGACAGTAAAGACTTTTAGGGGAGAGGTGGTTATATCTGTGGTTCTTCAAGTGAACATATGCTGAGTAATTTAGGTTTGCTTGCATGCAGTAAAAACTTAACATAATTGTAAAGGCGAGTAGCATTATTGAATATAAAAATATGATCTTTTTGGCATGATCATCGTTCTGCCCGTATTAAATTCCGATTATAATGTATGTGTAAACATGTGTTTAATGAATTCCCATATTATTCGATTATGAAATGACATTTGTGATGGGCTTATCAGATTGATCATTATCATACAATCTAAACTTCTAGCAAATTGTATACAATTTTGGCAAAGCATTGCGTTTTACAAAAACACACTAAATTAATGCATATGAATTACTGTCTACAGTCACACCTTGTATCATTTTCAGAAATGAATTTAGTCAGTAAAATTTACAAAAAAGGCACAATTTTTCTTTCTATTGTTTGATTTGGTTTATTTTAGGACGGTGAGGTTGCTTTCAACTTTTGTACCATCTTACGGTGTTAATTTATCTCATCTTGTTCGTTTTTTATTACTGGTAATTTATTAAGTCAGGGCTTTCGTTACACAAATTACTTAAAACCTTAACTTCTATAGATGTAAATATTTGGTTTCGAATTTTGGTTGTACCTGTAGAAATGTTTTTATCAGTAAGTTCAAATCAAACTAAATATTATTTTTGAATATGTTGTTATTGTCTATGAACTAGCTGTTAGTAATTGCGAGTACTTTAAGATCTGTACGTCTTAGTATCTTTTAGTTGTGGGGATGTGTCAGTAAAATGCACACGTTTTTATTAGATGTGTTTCTGCTCTGTATCAATCCGTTGAGTACAACCCTATTTAAATGATTTTTATAGTTTGTTCTTATGATGTACTGTTCAGGATTGACACGCCTTCAAACTATTTTTACCCACCACATTCTGTATGTAGGGCTTTCCCATTTATTCTGTTATATTCAGAGGTTGTCGTTTATTGCAGTAGTATATCATATTTATTTTACGTTCATTATTTTGCACGTAAGTTATCTCTTTTACATCATTTTTTCGGGGGCTTTTATAGTCCACTATGCATTATGGGTTTTACTCATTGTTAAAGACCTATAGTTGGTTATAATTACATTAGATGTATGTTTCATTATAATATTTTATTCTGATTGGCTAACTGCACATCACGTGTTATTCCGTAAGCAGTTGCATTGCTCAATACAACTTTTCACTCATAATAACACGTGCTCCAACAATAAAGTGCACAGGTGAATTAAGTAATAAAATATATAAAATTCGTGTTTTCATGATCATAGCTAAAAAATGTAATTATAAGTATTGAATGCTTCTTTTTGTAACTTTATAGGGTTGTAAAAGCGTTGACCGTGCGTACATTTTTAGAATGAAGCGCTTCCGCGCTTCATACAAAATGTACTTCGGTCAACGCTTTTACACCCCAATAAATTTACAAAAAGAAGCATTCAATTCTTAAATGTCTGTGTCATTTGGTGCTTGTGGAGAGTTGTCTCATTTGCAATCATACCACATCTTCTTATCGTTATATGTTTTATGTAAAATTCAGTCATATAACCTTTACCCATAGCTCAGAGACCCATAGTCTCCGTTGTTTGTGAACAAAAATTGTTGTCAAACATATATGACTTTTTACGCATGTATAATGATATACATAAGGGATATAATTAGTTATCAAAGGTACCAGGATTATAATTTAGTACGCCAGACGCGCGTTTCGTCTACATGAGACTCATCAGTGACGCTCATATCAAAAATTTATAAAGCCAAATAAGTACCATTGTAACAGTGTGCATATACACCAATTATTTTATGAACAGCGATAGCATATGCGTGTACAATGAACAAACTTCACAATAAGTTACATCATTATATGCTAAAAAACAAAGGGAGAAAATATTTTAACATTGAATGATACTCAAAAGAACACGTATCCTGCTTTACATGCCATTTGTTAATCAGGTCTTAACCGGATTTTTGTGGTTTTTGGAAATTGGCGCGCGTCAGTTATATTATACTTGGCAGCTGATCTGTTTACCTACAAATGTTTTTGTTTATACCTATGTGAAAAAAACAACAGGAAATCATACAATCTTTGCTTTGTCTTGTTGAATTATATGTTCTGTTGCAAATCTGTAATTCATTACAGTTCAGATAAATGAGCTGGGTTGCCAATCAAACCAAGTTGATATTGTTTATCAATAGCTTATTAAGATTTGACAGTTATAAATTGATTTCAAATGTATTTGTTTTTCTTCTGATATTTTGAAACTTATTTTACGGTTTTCTGTATTTTATGAAGATTTATTTGATGCAATGGAGTTGAATAACATGTAAGCCGAGGACAATTAAACGAAGATATTTGATAACAAGGTGTAATTTTGCATTATAACATATTAAGGACATTGCCTGTATACATGTTTCAAAATTCTTTACAATATTAAACCTTATCATATGCACATTGCATGTGTTTATATATATTCTCCCTCGATTCGCTCATCTTAACATCAAGACAGACTTTGACAGACACACAAAGCAGTTCGATAGTGCTTATGAGACATCAAAACATCACCGGTTTAACAAAAACATATATAAAAGCGGTAAAATATTTATCACTACATACTAACAAAGATCTACAACTCATTTTATAACTGTAATGAGAATAAAGTTTAAATGGTATGCATACAATTTATATTTTTTTCTTTTAATTTTTAGAATAAAAGTGTTAAAATAGACACACATTAAAGATGGACTGGGAATACTATAACAGCTAACAATGAAAAAATATTTCATTACTTCACGTGAATTAGGATTTTTATATATTTAGAATAAATATAACTGTTTGTCGATATGGGAAACTTAGGAACAAAAAGAAACAAAAAGAAGAAGACATTGCGGATGACGTGTGGCTAAAACTAAATGATGGTCAGCAAAAGTCACCTAAAAGTAAGAAAAAGAAAAAGAAAAAACGGAAAAAGAAAGGAAAAGGAGATTCTCCTGACAGAGTCGAAGAGGACGTGTCACAATGTGACAGTTATTCATATTCTACACTGAGTAGCAGAAAATTATCAGACAGTACCATAGCATCAGCTGGTACAATCACACAGCAAAATGAAAGGGACGGACACAACACATCCAAGTTATGTGGGACGAATGTAGATGACCAGTCCAATGGAAGTATTGGCTACGTCACTGCATCAGATACATTTACGCCCCCTGTGCCACGGAAGGGCATACATGCGAAATTTTCTCCTGTAATAGCACGAGATAGTCCGCGTGTTGTCCGGCGACTTTTACAACGCGAAAAAATTCTAGAAAGTCCAGAGAAAATCCTAGAAACTCCAAATGAATCATTGTGTCATCTTTCACCAAGAGCAAAATTTTTCCTTACAACTCCTGAACCTCCGAAAAATATGGCATTTGAAAACAGAAAATTTTCTCGACACAGTAGCGGAAGCTCTATAGATTCTAGAACATTTACAATGCAATCAGACAATAAAACGCCACAAATGTGTTCAGAAGGCGGAAGTGACGATAAATCTTCAAAAATATGCAAAGAACGCGAAAAAGACAACCGTTGTATAACGAATGGGTCTTTAATCGTTAAATCAAGGCAATTACAGCAGAACAAAAATACATGTGACAGCAGATTTTCTAATAATAGCTTAGAAATGAGTGACAGTACAACAGAAAATCTTGTCAGAACTGGTGAAAAAGCTAAATTAATACGCTACGATGGCGGTAACTTGTCACCTGCCGAGAGGAGAAAGTGCAAACAAACTCAACAGGTTGAGGTAGACAAAACTACCAAAATAATATTACCTTTCGTGAAATTTGATAGTGTACACCCTCAGCAAGGGGTTCATAGTAACTTTATAGATTATATTGAGAGGCCCGAGAGGGATAAAAAGACTAAACGCGAAACTTATTGTGTTCCTCAGAACGAGAAATTAAAAGAGGAAAATGATAATGCACACTTAAAAGTTGAAAGTTGTGCCGAATTTGTGCCACCTCCCTCACCAGCTTCAGGTGTAACACTTTTAGAGGTTGATGAATGTGCAATAAATGAAAGTGAAACGTGTTCCGATATACATCTAAGTAAGGACGATGAAATTTTCGGAGATTCCATTTGTAAAAGATTATCATTGCTTTTGGAATCTGAACAAGACAATGCAAAATTAAATCGGTCTGAATTTCATGAGTTCACAGATTCGCCGTCATCCTCTCCAGATATACCGGAAGTACAACAAATAGATCCCGATGACCGTTTCGAAGAAGACGTGTTTAGATATTTGGAACAATCATGCCTGAAGTCTACCGATTTCGATGACACTTACAAGTCAATTGAAGAGACCGAAATAAAAAGCAATCTTAAACAGGAAGATAAAAATTTAAAACTCATTTGCAAAGAAAATTACGAAATATTAACGGTACCAAAAGTTGATGCCACTGTTAAAACTCCTCAAGGTAGAGACAATGCTTCAGTTTTAGATGTTATGAATAATAATTTTAGAATGAAATCAACAGATGAAGACACAAATTCGTCTGTCAAGGATCGTACGGAAGTTACACAACGAGATGTATGTAAAAAAGTATCGAAACGCAAAAGTGAACTAGACATTGAGGAGCAAATGAAACATGAAAACGAGTTAAATGAAAAATTGATTCAGCAACAAATAGAAGTTCTGCAAAACATACTTCCAACTCAAAATGAAACAAATAAAAGAAATTCCACGTTATTTGCTGTTAATAATAAACATGCCAACGATCCGGATAATTATATATTGGTCACAAAGAAAACTTACGGCGTTAAAAGTGGAATTCTGGTAGAATTAATGGATGAAGAGAAGGATCTTTTAACACGTGACGTCATTAAAACTATGGACGGTAATGATTGGATTGCAACCGGAAGTGAACAGAAATATAAACCCGAATCAATGATTATAGAAACAGGTCTTAACGTAAAATGTCCTGTACTTACTCATGATCATATTTCAAAGGAAGAATCTGAGTTATCTTGTTCGTCTGAAAGTTTGGAGAGTTTAACTGAACCAGTCTATGACGACTTAGATGATTACCAGAGACATAACCAGCATTTAAAATATAAGGAAGGAGTGTTTGATATACAAAATGATGAAAACGTGAGACATAACCGAGAATTCGACATAGACGATTATGAATTTGAAAAACATGAAAGAGAATTTGAAAAAGACGAACACAATTTTCTAAAACACAAACGGAAACTAGAGATTCATGATCATGAATATAGTGATATCCCATCATCGGACGAAGAAATAGATTTTAAAAATATTCTGAATAGGAGTCAAAGTCAGAGCGAAAGTGATTGCTCTGATTTTAGACCAAAAAGAGAATCAGATAACATTTGTGAAGTTATTAAATCTTATAAAGATGAGGATTATTCAGATTATTCTGATGAGATATCAGAAGAAGAAATTTTATACTCCGAAGAGCCACGAACTGAGAGGCAAATAACAGTAAAACGTACGCCTTCAAAACTTGACCAATCTATACAGAAATTATTCCTGGAAAAATCAAAACAGCTTTCAATTTCTGTACCACAAAGACCAGATAAGCCATTAGAGAGTTTTGATCTCACGCCGACTGCTGAGGTATATGAACAATCACAAGCGGGTGGTTATGACTCCCCTTTTCATAAATCTTCTGAAGGCAGTAGGCGGTCAGTTGCTTACACTGAATCAGACCTCGATGCGTCAGAAAAATGGGAAGATGATGATGATGATGCTAGTAATGATAGTATGCTAGCAGATGATGAGGACGATGACGATGAATTTGGTCAAATTATTTTTAGTAAACCGTACATAGAATATGACGACAAGGTGGATGCCTCATTTAGCTATAGTAAGGTACAAACAATGCCAGAAAGTCCGGTCGTGTGGGAACCGGAACCGGAAGAGGATGATGTATTTCAGGACAATATGCCCGTAGCAGCAAGTGGTTATCACCCGGAAGACTCACTAGAATCGTCCGACGAAGCATTTGGTGATGCCCGGAAACAAATGCAAGAAATTCACGAACAACTTCAGACCTTACGTGAACAAATGGTTACTTTCGACAAGGAAGAAGACGATTCTAGTCTTCCAACTTCACCATTTGACGACAGAATATTGAATATTCCGAAAGGTGATAAGGATTAGTAGTAATACATTATTAGTGATGTTCTTCCTATCATAGACACGGTTGAGATTTTAATGTTATTAGACATTGGGAGGTATAGAAATCCTGGCATAAGTCATTATGTATTATAACACTCTTTGAAAATTATCTTAGATCCGTAAACATTTTTCAAATGTTTTCCTGATTTTGCAACAGAGTTAATATACCACCTTCACTAAATTCGTCTCAATTTTATTGCCCGATCTTTGCCAACAAGCACTCATAATAAGTATGTAATTAAATCAGACACTCCTGTTACCGCTTTATTGAAAGAAGGCCTAAGATTATCAACATCGTGTCGTACATGGATTGTACTGTTGCAAGATTTCTCAAAGATCTAAAGTTAAAAAATACTGTGTTTCTAAGGGTTTTCTTAGTTTTAAATGACACTTTTAAATACCAAGGACGTATAACTAACATAACTAATATACGTCCTTGTAAATACCAAAGAGACATCCATACCCTCCCTCCCAAAAAAAAAATAAATAAAAAAAATTAAAAATTAAAAATTAAAAAACAACAAAAAAAAACCAACTATAATAACCCTTAGTGTATTACAAGTTATTGATTTGTGGTTGAATAAATCAATTATTTACGATCTCACAATGAAATCGTATATTGTAACGCAAAATACAACCTCTGTCCTCGAATTAATGTATCATGTGTGCTCTGAAACAGGGAAAACTATTTTGTTCAACACATGGATGCATTCTTTCTCGTTAATTGGAAATAAATCATACAACAGTACAATACATGCACGGCTGCCAAATTGTGTTCTCTTAACCGATCACTTCTAATAGTTTTCAAGTTAACATCAGTGACTTAACTGCTCTATCATACATACCTCTGAAAAGGTATCTTGAATAACAATTATACTGATTTGATGGGAATAATCATGCAAAAATATCAAAAGGAGGATCAAAACGAGTAAGTCGAAGAGAGACCAACAAAACAATGACAAAAGACGAAAACGAAAAAAGAATAAAATCGTACGAAAAAGAATGAGCATCACGAATATCTATGGGCTATTGTCAATGGTCAAAAAGGATATTCAGATCCTACTCGACAGGTGACACCCGTCTTATTAATTATATAACGTACAAAACAATACGTTTTTATGTGTGGACATTACTATTCTTTCTCAAATTCATGGTGCAGCACGATTTTCCGTTTTGTTAAACTATCAGTGTGCATATAAGGTTCTAAAACGTTCCAATGTACATTTCAAAAACCTTATTTGATACAAATGTAAACCCAACACTGGAAAACCTTGAAACTGTTTTAGGTAAACCATGTGTGTGCATATTTTTACTGTCTGAAAGTAATAATTTATCATGCATAATTGTTTATCCAAAATACAAAAAAAAACTAAATTTAACTTCTATTGAATTACAATCTACGGATGTGTATCCTTGTCCAATTCGCCGTTTGAGAATATAATGCATCCTGAGTAATATTTTCAAAAGTGTACACCAAAAACATCGTGATTTGTTAATAATGTCATAAACAATGTAAATTCAACCAATGACTTGACGTTATTTTCATTTTGGGATACTAACAATGAAATTACCCATGATTCTTTAGATTCTGAAAAGGCGAATTTTACACTTATATTGAAAATGTTATAGATTATATTATAAAACAGTGTGTCATATTATAAAGAGGTACCTTATTGTCACTTAATTCATCAGTGCATTTCATTGTAATTGGAGTTTTAATTTGTAATCAGGGAATTAAAACTTTTTAAAACTTCATAGATATCTTACATTAGTTAATTATTATAATTGAAAGATGTTACATGAATGTCAAATATAAGAGACATCCTTTTCTCCTTTTCGTATTTTCAATAATGTCCTCTCCAAGTTCTTAGTATGTGTGTATTTATGTATGTATCTATGTATCAACACATTTTGTCTCGTAAATATATATAAAAAAGGACATCTCAAAGAGCTCCGAAAGTAACATTATAACTCATTAGTCGAACACATACCGATAACGCCATGGCAAAAACGGAAAATACCACAAGACAAACAAAAGTAAGCAAAACTTAACAAAGAAAACATGACCGAAAAAACACGAAACTCACTAAATTGACTACGTTGATAAATTATATCAATGCCGTTTAGATTGCTTGTAAATTAAAATCAAGTGTTCAAAGATATTTCTAATTTAAAATCTTTTCATATTGTACTCTGAATTTCAACCGATTTATTTTTATTATGATATTCAAGCTAAATCAAATCGAGAAAATCATTACAACCAAGTTGATTCTATAATAAAACATCTGCATCTGGATTATCGACCGTTGATCAGTAAAAGATCAACAACAACAAAAATGTATTGCGACATGGTGAGCATGTCAGAGGTCAACTACTAATCTAAAGTATAAGTCTCCCAAATTAGTTAAGTACAAAAAGTCATTTAAAAATTATCAGAGGTATAATTTTGTGATGACATATTTTCACATGAAAAGTAAAATAACAGAATTACCGAACTCCTAGGAAAATTTCAAACGAAAGGCCGTAATCAAAAGAGGGACGAAAGATACCAAAGGAACAGTCAAACTCATAAATCTAAAATAAACTGACAACGCCATGGCTAAAAATGAAAAAGACAACCAAAAAAACAGCACACATGACACAACATAGAAAACTAAAGAATAAACAACACGAACCCCCAAAAAACTAGGGGTGATCTCAGGTGCTCCGGAAGGGTAAGCAGATCCTGCTCCACATGTGACAACCGTCGTGTTGCTTATGTGATAACAAATCCGGTAAATAGTCTTAATTCGGTAAGTCACATTCATGAAAGGGAAGGGGATTGTAGTTACGACGTAAGGAACATATCCGATATCATTTGTGAAACGGTTATTCCATAACGGTCAACCAACTCGTGATGGCGTCCGTAAAATTTACGAAGGGATGATTTCAACTTCACCATTTGGAACTCTTTGTTTAATAGCTTCCTTGTGAGCAGCACCCTCTATCAAGAAATTCATGATCGAAATGCAAGCACGGAATATCGTATCAATTTGGGAGATATATACCCGTATGCAGGTGCTGCTGGAATGTTGCTACTTAGAAATGAAAGCTGAATCATCTCTTTTGTCGTAAAGTTTTGTTTTCAACCGACCCTCATTGTCAATTTCTAGATGTAAGTCAAGATATGAGGCCGACTTAACTGTATTTGTGGTATCCTTTATCTCTAGCTCGATTGGACTAGATGCGTTCCACATAGTCACCAAAATGGCAATATGAAAATCTCAAACACTCAAAACGAATGGGGAAACAACGGTCAAATTTTACATGCATTTAATTATGTAGAAAAAATGATATAAGTTTCATTTTCAGTGCTATTGATGGCAAAATTAAAAGCTCAAACACATCAAACAAATTGATAACCACTGTGCAGTCATATTCTTGACTTGGTACAGGCATTTCGTTTTGTACAAAATGGATTAAACCTAGTTTTTTTAGCTAGGTAAACCTCTCTAGTATTATTGTGGTGCATTTTTTCACGATGTGCACTGTGGAGACATAAAAATAGTTATGTCTGTTAATAATTAAGTATAATTTCCTTGTTCATTTGACTGCACCTTAAACATTAGCGGGTTTATATAGTAATCTCTGTTCGACCAATTATAGATTTGATTGCCTCTGATAAATATTTTACCCCGGTTGATTATGTTTCTAGTTGACATAAAGCACGCGGTCATGTTTAATGGTGGATATCTTATATCTTCTCTGCCATTATACGTTTTTTTTTTAAATAACAAAAAAAATATTTTGTCATTTAACCACTGTGTCTAAACCACACCGGCAAAAAATTGTTCGAATTCGATGGTATCTAACATCCGGCTCAATGACTGAACATCAATAGACAGAAGAAAGATAGGTTTCTCCTTATTTTCTTATTTTTTATGATATCGAATAATACATATACATATACAACTATTTTATACTTTGAGATGCAATGTTTTCTACAACCGTTCCATGTTAAGGTGTCAGACCACCAATTAAAAGTCCCTATCTGTTCAACCAATATTTGCAATTTTCATAGCTTTCTAACTTTTTTTATCTCAAGTTTAACCTCTTACAAACCAGGTATGTCGGAATCGTACAGGTATCACCTTTCTTAATGCCAATTTTCAACATACCTTCAAAGGCCATATAAGAAAGAAGAGACCTCCAGAACTGATTTACTACTAAAAATAACCCCTGGTTTCATGAAATCTTAAATTAGTATAATATGGAGCGCATTAATCCTCAATTTTTAATGTCAACTCATAGACAAGTAAATTTGGGCTCAAAATGGGTCTTAATTTGTTTCTCTTTCACCAAAAGTTTTCATTTCTGCAAATTTGTTGGGTAGTTTAAGTAAATAATGACATCAAATAAACTATTTTTTGTCCGAGTAGGCCTACTTTCATACGTTCTAAATTTGGGGGAGTAATTGGTGGTGTGACACCTAAACGGAGAAATAAGTAAAAATGCACGTCAAAATGACGAATTGAGTGAACCTTGCCTCGAAATTGTTTAATTTCTCGTTAAATTGTTCACATTGTACGGAAAGAAAGGTACGGGAAGATCGATACTGACACGGAGATTGCAAAACTTGTCTTGATGAAGATCTCAATACTTGTATTTCTGAGTATGGAACGAAAGAAATAGGTCATGTCAAATTAAAATACACCGGTTTGGTAAATGTTGTTTACTACACAATCACCCGGTTTCGTCTATATATATATCACACGGTTTTTATACGACCGCAAAAATTGAAAATTGTTTGTCGTATATTGGTATCACGTTGGCGTCGTCGTCGTCGTCGTTCGTCCGAATACTTTTGGTTTTCGCACTATAACTTTAGTTTAAGTAAATAGAAATGTATGAAATTTAAACACAAGGTTTATGGCCATAAAAGGAAGGTTGGGATTGATTTTGGGTGTTTTGGTTCCAACAGTTTATGAATTAGGGTCCAAAAAGTGCCCAAATAAGCATTTTCTAGGTTTTTCGCACTATAACTTTAGTTTAAGTACATAGAAATCAATGATATTTTCACACAAAGATTTTGACCACAAAAGGAGATTGGGATTGATTTTGAGTGTTTTGGTTCCAACTATTTAGGAATTATGGGCCAAAAAAGGGCCTCAAAAGGGCCCAAATAAGCATTTTTCCTGGTTTTTGCACAATAACTTTAGTATAAGTAAATAGAAATCATTGAAATTTAAACACAAGATTTATCAACACAAAAAGAAGGTTGGAATTGATTTTGGCAGTTGGAGATCCCAACAGTTTAGGAAATAGGGGCCAAAAAGGGCCCAAATAAGCATTTTTCCTGTTTTTTGCACCATAACTTTAGTATCAGTTAATAGAAATCTATGAAATTTAAACACAAGGTTTATGACCATGAAAGGAAGGTTGGGATTGATTTTTGGAAGTTTTGGTTTGAATAATAGGGTTCTTTGATATGCCAAATCTAACTGTGTATGTAGATTCTTAATTTTTGGTCCCGTTTTCAAATTGGTCTACATTAAAGTCCAAAGGGTCCAAAATTAAACTAAGTTTGATTTTAACAAAAATTGAATTATTGGGCTTCTTTGATATGCTGAATCTAAACATGTACTTAGATTTTTTGATTATGGGCCCAGTTTTCAAGTTGGTCCAAATCAGGATCCAAAATTGTTATATGAAGTATTGTGCAATAGCAAGAAATTTTCAATTGCACAGTATTGCGCAATACCAAGAAATCTTCAACTGCACAGTATTGTGCAATAGCAAGTATTTTCAATTGCACAGTATTGCTCAATAGCAAGATATCTAATTGCACAATATTGTGCAATAGCAAGAAATTCATTTGGAGTTATCTTTCTTTGTCCAGAATAGTAGTTGAATCAACTTAAATCATTTTTTTTTCACATCCTCCTTTCTCCTTACTCTTAAACTGATCTCAAATCAAATTTCTAATGGAGTTTGCAACAATAACTACTCATTTAAATACATTATAAAATATTAAAATGTAAAAGATGTGCTTGTTATCACTGAATGGTAAAGATTGTTTTAATTATCAGTTGGTAGTAAAAGTGAAAATACATTGTATATTGTGTAAAACAATGATTTAGGTTGGACCCCGATTTGGACCAGCTTGAAAACTGGGCCAATAATAAAAAAATCTAAGTACATTTTTAGATTCAGCTTATCAAAGAACCCCAAGGATTCAATTCTTGTTAAAATCAAACTAAGTTTAATATAGTTAATGTTAATGTAGACCAAATTTGAAAACCGGACCAAGAAATAAGAATCTAAATACACAGTTAGATTCGGCAAATCAAAGAACACCAATTATTAAATTTTTGATGAAATCAAACAAAGTTTTAATTTTGGACCCTTTGGACCCCTTTTTCCTAAGCTGTTGGGACCAAAACTCCCAAAATCAATCCCAATCTTCTTTTTATGGTCAACAACCTTGTGTTTAAATTTCATAGATTTCTATTTACTTAAACTAAAGTTATGGTGCGAAAATTAAGAAAAATGCTTATTTGGACCCCTTTTTGGTCCCTAATTCCTAAACTGTTGGGACCTCAATTCCGAAAATCAATCCCAACCTTCTTTTTGGTGGTCATATACCTTGTGTTTAAATTTCATTGATTTCTATTTACTTATACTAAAGTTATTGTGCGAAAACCAAGAATAAATGCTTATTTGGGCCCTTTTCTGGCCCCTAATTCCTAAACTGTTGGAACAAAAACTCCCAAAATCAATCCCAATCTTTCTATTGGGGTCATAAACCTTGTGTCAAAATTTCATAGATTTATTTTTACTTAAACTAAAGTTAAAGTGCAAAAAACCAAGAAAATTATTATCTTGGCCGTTTTTGGCCCCTAATTCCTAAACTGTTGAGACCAAAACTCCCAAAATCAATCCCAACCTTCCTTTGTGGTCATAAACCTTGTGTGTAAATAAGATTTGTATCTACTTAAACTAAAGTTACAGTGCGAAAACCAAAAGTATTCGGACGACGGCGACGACGACGAAGCCGACGCCAACGTGATACCAATATACGACAAAAAAAGTTTTCAATTTCTGCGGTCGTATAAAAAATTCAAAACACTATGAATTTGAATCACTTGGTCTCACTTGTTTAAAAATATCGATGAGAATGTTTATAATAAACATAATCAAACTCACATAATTCGATTTAGCGGGTGTCCCTGTTTTCTTATTTCTACAATATTTTAATTCTGTATACACTTTATAAGATAAGTGGCGAATCTAAAAGACGTATGGGTTACACGCTCCCGACCCCACCTTTGATTGCCTAAAACTATATTCATGTATTTAACGATTTTTTAAAGCAAAAAAAAAAGGGAAAATATTGTTCGACTCGCTACGCTCGGCGGTATGTTATCAGCTGTTCGAATCACGTCCACTTTGAAATAAACTGAATCCGTCTGTCCGTAAATATTGTCACAATATATTGACCAACGTCAGTGTACGATCATCATAACACAATGGCGACAGTATACAAACCAGTTTTTCTTTTATTTTAAGGTTAAAACCATGGAAGTAATATTTGAATATTACTTTCATGGGTTCACAAAATAGTTATTATAGAATTTTGTCAATGACCTGAGACTGTTATACTAATTTATACATAGGAGTATGGTTACAATTAGTGACAAATAAATTTTGTGTTCAATGCTGGTATTTGTAATCCTTTTCTTCCTATAAACATTCATTTTCTATGTCGATTATGTATGCATATACATTTGTCTTAGTATCAACGTGTTTCCTTAAGAAGATTTAATTTTAACGGATCATAGAAAACATTACATACATCGTGTGATTAGAATACTTATAAAGATACCCACCCTATTGTGCGAGAAAATGACATATCAATTGTGTGTTTCGACTTTTAAGACCGCAAACTCTAATTTCAAGTTTGAACATAATTATTTGCCCTAGTTCGTATAGGGAAACGCATATTTGAAAGCTTTTACCTCAATTTGCGTTATAACCTTCATTTCTATCTATTGTGCTGTTAAAAAAAATTTGAATGCAAAGTAAAACTAAATTATTTGTGTTCTTTAAGAGTAGGAATTCATTTCTTTGCTTATTTATTGAATCTGAGACTGATCATATAAATAATAAGCCGTTGTCCTGTGAAAGAACTTGTTTTTCAACGACCCACAGAACTCCTTTTCAACGCTGAAGTTAAATTATCAATTATAATGTAATCCGATTATGATTTTTTTTATTTGACCAAACCGGGTTATGCATCGTGGAATCAATGACAAAACCGGGTGGTAAACATTGACAAACCGGCCAGTTCCATTTTGACATGACCCATTTCTTTCGCTCCATACTAGGAAATACAAGTATTGAGATGTTCCTGATGACAAGTTTTGCAATATCCGTGTCAGTATCTATCTTCCCGTACTTTCTTTCCGTACAATGTGAACAATTTAACGAGAAATTAAACAATTTCGAGGCAGGTTCACTCAATTCGTCATTTTGACATGCATTTTTACTTATTTCTCCGTTAATATAAAACGGTAGTAGAAAATATTGCATCTCACAATAGAAAAAAGTTGTATATGTATATGTATTCTTCGATATCATTAAAAAATAAGAAAATGAGGAAAAAACCTATCTTTCTTCTGTCTATTGATTTTCCGTCATTGTGCCGGATGTTAGATACCATCGAGTTTGAACAATTTTTCCCGGTGTGGTTTGAACACAGTGTTAGCCCCTGTTTCAGTTTTTGTTACGGCAGCAATGTTGTCGATCTGAACATTGGACAACATTTTAAAAGTGCCAACGTTTCTTCTACGTCTACAATAAATAATATTACAGGGAATAAACACGAAAGCACGTGCACGGGCCTTAGAACATCTCTACAATTTCTAAATTTTGTACTTGAAAACTGTGACTGAACTAAACGCGAGTCTCGAACAGTTTCGAAAGGACAATGTACCAAAATAAAAGATAAACTTGGCTGACTTTGGCTAAACCTGTCGGGATTTTGAGCCCTCAACGCTCATAAAGTTCGTAATTTCTTTGGCCTTTTTACTTTGTTAATTCCAGCTTCAGTCATAAGTCTTCAGAAGACGTAACGCGCGTCTGGTGTACATATTTTTTATCCTGGAAGGTATGATGAGTTGTTAGAAAACAGCAAAAAAATCTTATAAAACATACAATTAATCTAAAATTACAAAATACACCGACACGCCAAACCATCTTACTTTATTTTTATTTGAGTTATTATACAAACATAAATAAAATAAAAAAGGAACAAAATTTAGGAATTACTGTGGATAAAGTGCATAAACATAGCTTAGAAATAAACTCATCACAGATTCAAGGATTGAGATTTTGTATTTGCCTTAGACGCACGTTTCGTCTACAAATGACTCATCAGTGACGCTTGTATTTGAATACACCCAAAAAAAGGGTAAAAAGGTAAAATAAAGTACGAAGTTGAAGAGCATTGAGGACCGAAAATTCCTAAACATTTTGCCAAGCAGTTTATTCCGGAGGTAGAAAAGCCTTACTTCTCGTTTGAATTGTTTTACATTGTCTTATCGGGGCCTTTTATAGCTCACTCTGCGGTATGGGCTTTGCTCATTGTTGAAGGCCGTACGGTGACCAATAGTTGCTAATGTCTGTGTCATTTTTGTCTTTTGTGGATAGCTGTCTCATTGGCAATCATACCACATTTTCTTTTTTATATTAGTATTTCAAAAATTAAGAGTTTTGTAAACAGTTAATTTATATTATTACCATATCAATTAATGATACTTCATGTCAACACAAAAGTGCTGACTATTGAGCTTGTTATAACATTTGTATAACATTTACCAGATATATAACAAAAGTCGCAAAAACGTGAGTAAAAGACACCACTCTGTGTTTATATTTTAATATTAAGTAAAAAATCTAATATTATCTAACTCATTGGCTTTCATTTCCAAGGTTACTTTAGTGCGATCATTTATAATAAAATAAGAGTATTTTGGTGTCCATATCATTTTCATTCATTATCTGTTACTATAATCATACAGTGTAATATATGTATTAATTTCTTTTTTATTAATTAGATATAGGAAGATGTGGTGTGAGTGCCAATGAGACAACTCTCCATACAAATAACAATTTAAAAAGTAAACCATTATAGGTTAAAGTACGGCCTTCAACACGGAGCCTTGGCTCACACCGAACAACAAGCTATAAAGGGCCCCAGAATTACTAGTGTAAAACCATTCAAACGGAAAACCACGGTCTAATCTATATAAACAAAACGAGAAACGAGAAACACGTATATATTACATAAACAAACGACAACTACTGTACATCAGATTCCTGACTTAGGACAGGTGCAAACATTTGCAGCGGGATTAAACGTTTTAATGGATCCAAACCTTCTCCCTTTTTCTGAAACAATAGCAATAACATCACAACAAAGAAAAACATTTAAAACATGTCTCGGTTGCGATGTCAGTTGTTGAGTAAAACATGTGTATTGGAAACACGGGAACCTTTTTATTGGTGTTATTATACTCATTTAACAAGTAGATATATCTTTTTTTCATTTCAAATCACCTCTATTTGGCATCTTACGGACATAACGTCTAGGTCTATCGTAGAAATTAAAAATTATATGCATTCTAAAATAAATTCACAGCTTGTTCGAATAAAGGGAATTAAATTTGTATCAATTGCAATATAATATTCTCTTTGATTCTATTCATAAAACGTATTGAAAAATGTTGAAAAAACTAGAGTTATATACATAAAATTGAGAATGGACATGGGAAATTTGTCAAAGAGACAACAATCCGATCAAAGATCGGAAAACAGTCCTTATGTTTTCTTTTTTAAAACACAGCTTTTAATAATTTTAACAAATAATGATAACAATTATGATACTAATCATTATAATTATAAAATAGTTATATCACCAAGAAAGTTCTATGAAATCTGATATAACCTCCTTGATAATACTTACCAGTATAACAATCTTGAGGGTAAAATTACCAAATATGTATGCGATATCATATTTCTTGTATATATTTCGATTTGTGAGCAATTTAAATTAATAGATAATTAAACGCCATTTCAAAACTCACCGATTAGCCAATTTGTACAACCGTCAGAAATCCCTTTTTCATACAAAAGTCCAAGAAACTATTTAAGTTTAAAATGGACAAAAGACGAAATTATTTATACACAAATGCAAAAAAACAAATAGTACAAATTACTGAGTGTTTTACTGACTTAATCTTTTTTTCTTTCTTATACCTCGTTCACACGAACATTTAAATCAAATTGAATTCGCTAACGCGTTCACACACTCCACTTCTTTTTTTTTTTTTTTTTAATTCGAATTGATTCGAATTTGCTATCAATTCGAATTTGCTAAATAGCATGATCCAATTCGCATTAGAAATACGTTTTTGTTAATACGAATTAAAAGTTAAAGTCGTTCGGACAGTAAAGCGAATTTTACGCGCATTGCAATTATGTGGACGAAACGCGCGTCTGGCGTATTAAATTATAACCCTTGTACCTTTGATAACCATTTTAACCACAAGATCGATGCCACTGTTGGTGGACGTTTCGTCCCCGAGGGTATCACCAGCCAAGTAGTCAACAGTTGACAGAAAATTTTCGAAAAAACAAAGGATTTTCTTATCCTAGGCATAGATTACCGTAGCCGTATTTGGAACAATTTTTTGGATATTTGGATCCTCAACGCTCTTCAAACAACTTTGTAACTGTTTGGCTTTGTAAATATTTTGATATGAGCGCACTGATGAGTCTTATGTAGACTAAACGCGCGTCTGGCGTATTAAATTATAATCCTGGTACCTTTGATAACTATTTGAGTTAGAATTTACATGTGGACGCAAATGTTTTGAATGCGAATTAAACTAATTTGAATTAGTTAATGCAAATCGAATTCGAATTACGTGTAAACGCTGCATTAAACACACAGATCATTCTTTATTTCTAACAAATAACAACAAAAACAAGAGTGCACAAGCAGAAATACCTATCCTGTTTTATTAATAGTTATTGCACATGTGTTGAAAGTCTTAAAGATGGAGGTTTTATGTAAATATCATACAAATTTAACATTATCAACGATTATTTCAATAAGTTAAAGGTAAAACAAAATCCTTACTCTCTAATACTAAGGATTTTCTTATTTCAGGCATATATTACATTAGACGTATTTGGCACAATTTTTGGAATTTTGGATCCTCAATGCTCTTCAATTTTATACTTGGTTTGCTTTTTATTTATTTCGATCTGAGCGTCACTGATGAGTCTTATGTAGACGAAACACGTGTCTTGCATATCACCTCATACACCTGGTACCTTAGATAACTAGACAGACATGTAAATTAACCATATTACATTACATTTAGTTCACATTTTGCTGAAATTATGTATGAGAGAAAAAGACCTAATTACGCAAACTATATATTGATCAATGAACAAATGAAAAAACGAGGCCAAGGTCATGAAAACCTGTCAGACAACAAGTGCACCATACAATTATTCCGTACATCAAATACGGTGGCCTTAATGCTTATAGTAATTGCAAAAGACGCATAACCATAAACAATTGACATTAACAGAAAATGTTAGATAAATCCAGCCAGTCACAGCCATTTATATATTACAATGATTCAATACAACTGTTAGATTTGAAATGACATTCAAAATTGTAGGGTTTCTTTAATTTGCTATAACTGAATTTATTAATTTTATTTATAATATTGTAGATAAATTTTTTGAGTATTTGCGCATATATAACGTTGCACTCATATTTCCCGTGTAAAAAAAAAGTTTTACGACGTTTCGCTTTTGATGTACGTAACGTTGTCTACTTTTAATCATTGAAAGTTATTATTTGGGGACACATCAGTATTTTATACAGAGATTATAATCGGTAAGAAATATTTATGTAAATTTTAAAGACAGTATTTAAAGAAGAATATTAAGAATTGCAAAATTAATTATAAATTAATATTCGTTTCAATTAAATTTTTAATTTAACAAATTATTTATTAAGCGTGAAGAAAGTAATTCATATTGTTTCTTTAGTATTATGTTTTAGTGTTTTAAATTTATATTTTTACTTACGATGTATGTTAATGTGTATTTGTATTTTATTGTAGAGAATCGGTTGTTACGATAATATATGAAGCCAATATTATATGTAGTTTTGATGAATAAAGATACTTAATACTATTAGTCTAACCGCATATTCGACTTTATTGCCTGATTGATGTGATCCGTACAACAACAAATATAGACTACTTTTTTTATAAAAACTTAAGATTGTTCAGACCGTTGGTGTTCCCGTTTGAATGGTTTTACATTAGTAACTTTGGGGCCCTTTATAGCTTGTTGTTTAGTGTGATACAATGTTCCGTGTTGAAAGCCGTACCTTGACCTATAATGGTTTACTTTTATAAATCGTTTGTTTGGATGGAGAGTTGTCTCATTGGCACCCATACCACATCCTCC
>NW_027268590.1:0-18091 GCF_963676685.1 Mytilus edulis | reverse complement strand
TTTCCAACTTGTATATTAGATCAGACGTATCCTTTATATACATGTGTTGTTTTTGTACCATAGGTACTAAAAAATAATCGATATAGCGTCCAAAAAATTATGTGACAGTACCAATCTGAGATATGATTGGCCGACATGGCGGCATTATGTTATCAATATTTTAACCTGTATTTATTGATTTTTACTAATTCCGATTCATTTGATCTGTGTATTTTAGGCAAGATATGCATATACCCAGGCCCATAATCAATTTGATTATCATTATTAAGGTAATCAAATGTGGAGTAATCTATACACCTTTGGTGTACATGCCTTTAACATATGTATTGGTATTACATCTAAGTGCTTTTAAGTCAAAGTTTTCCAATGTGTTGTAATGTTGTGTATTTAATTGGCGATCGCCTTCAAGAAGGTAATTGACATTATCTAAAATAACGACATTGTTACTTTTATCGGCTTTCTTAATGATTAATGATTCATCATTTAACAGAAAAGAAATGCCGGACCTATGTGAAAGACTTAGAATGTTTCGAAATTTTCGAATTTGTATTGAAGATGGTTCGTGCTTTGTATTAAACATGTAATTTTCAAGGGTGTTGCAGGTTAAAGGTGGCGTATGTCCAGATTTAACTCTGGAGGGATGAATTTCATCCAAGTTTCCATGATATAAGTAACGACATCTCTTTTTTCTGACTAATTCATCGAAATCATGTAATAAGTCCTGCTTTGCCCTTTTGACTGACGGTGAAGGAATGAATTTCAAACCTCTGGATAAAACCAAATACTCGTCATCAGTTAATTCTCTATGCGAAAGATTAACAACCTGTTTTCTAGCTTGTGATAGCATAAATTCTAGCTTACTTTGCTGCATTGCAGCTTTGTTTTCAGCCTTCGTTTATGTTTATTTCTTTTAGCATATTTCTTATAATGTCTAGCCATATCCGTTATCACAGAGACTAGAATCTTAAAGCAATGGAAAGCAATTGCAAGTCTAGTAATACTAGCATCATGTGATCAATATTTTGTAATATAATTTCAATAACATACGTATAGTATGTATACGGAGTCTTCCGAATAAGATTGTTTGCTATCGGAATTCGGATTGATGTTGGAATACGTGGATGTTAGGTGTCACTTTTATACACATTGTACTATCCGTTTACGTCTATTCAACGTGTATTTTTTCAATAATTGCATTTATTAATTCTGTTCTAATCAGCTGCTAGTCTTATTTGTCTTTATTTCAAAACCTTTCTATTTTCTTGTTTGTTAAATGGTTTTCATCTGATATTGGAATATTGTACCACTGGTCGTTAAGTAACAAACAATCATTTATTGACGTAAATGCCAATTTGTTTGAATTTTTGTGTGTCAAAAAATTACATGAAACATCTGTTATATATAATTCTTTCATTAAAGAACAATGATGGATGCCTATGGTTGCGGCAGTTTCTCGATTCATTGATGACCCATTGGTTGCCTTCGGCTGTTGTCTGCTCTGTGGCCGTGTTGTTGTTTGACACATTTCCCATTTTATCACTGATTCATATTATACATCCTATTCTAGGATATGTTTCGTTAATCATTTTCCCATATTTTTTATAATTGTTGGAGTTGTTTCATTGAAACAAATAACATTTAGTACTTGTGTCGTCAATGTATTTTATTTATCTTTTTATTATCTGCGTCGTAAGTGTATAGTCTCCTTGACGTATATTCCATACCTATTTATTATCTGCGTCGTAAGGGTATAGTCTCATTGACGTATAGTGCACATCTTTTTTTTATCTGCATCCTAAGGCTATTGTTTCATTGACATATATTCTACATCTTACTATCATATGCGTCGTGAGGGTATAGTGTCATTGACGTATATTCCATATTTTTTCTATGAACTGCATACTAAGGATTCATTACACTCATCTTAATTTAAATCCACCCAGTACAATTAAGTTGGTACAAAACACTACAGGGAGATAACTCTGTGAAAATCAGTTAAAAATTTAAATCACATTCTATTGTTAAACTTTTCTTTTAATTATCAAAGTTAATGTTTGTGTTTGTCAAACTGATATCATAATATCCAATGAAATTGTTCTGACAAAGTGTGTGGTTTAATTTTTTTTTCTTCAATTTTCATACTTTGTCAAAGTCAAAAGGTCAATTTGGTAAATATATTTAAAAAAAATTTTGTTTTGTAATTTATTTTTATTTCATCTGAAAATACACCAAGTATATATTGTGATACATAATTATATAATTAATTCATAATACATATAATGATATTAAATTTTTCAATAACAGTCTAAAATTAAAAAGTTAGTTATGCTAATTGTTCTAAATTTTCTACTGGATCATACACATCCTTTATCACTCTGGATTAGAATACCTGAATATGCTGATAAGGTTAATGATTGCATCAGCCCTCTCCTATAGCCACATGCATCACTGCCTATACAGTGATGTAAAACATGAGAGGTACCAGGAGAGGCCACCAGAGATCATTAACAGATAACATATTGGACAACATGTTGGACAGAGTCACATAATAAATGTCAACCTAAGTAAAGGGGAGATAATTCAAATACAATCAAACAAAAACTAGTATATCAATATATATATATAACAATAGCAATAAACATAGATAGTACTTTTAAGATGCACACAAATCACTGTCCAGTTGTGATGTGCATCAACATATTATTAATTCTACATGTACTATTATAAAGCCGTAAGTAAGTACATAAATAGAAAGATCTCTCCTCAAATGTGAACTAAGTTTTTAATTAATTCCCATTTACTATCAAATTTCTATTTTGCTCTAGGGGATCTGTAAAAGGAGGTAGATATTTTTTCTATTTGGTAGGAATTTTTAATCATAGCTATGACACCTTTAAGAGTCGGTAATGAAGTATTAAAGCGACATGTATAAATATAATATTTAACCAGGATAGTGAATAAGTTTAGGGAAATATCCCAAGACTCTGACCCAAGAACAATATTTTCCACATTAAGAATTAAAGTTAAATTATTTTCAACTAGAAAAAGTGCTGCAATTTCTAACCACAAATTTCTAACTAGCATACATTCCCAGAAAAGGTGACTTATAGTTTCTTTAGTTTCATTACAGAAACTACATAAATTAGTTTCTTTTAACCCGTATTTCTGCAATAATGCATTTGTAGCGAGAGTTCTATGTAAAATCTTAAACTGGAACATACTAAATTTGTTGTTTTTAGTGCAACAAAAGGGTAAACTATAAAAGGAATCCCAATTTTCTATATGAGTGCCTAGTTCCTTACACATTTTGTCTTCTTGTTTTGTAGGACGTTCTGTATACATTGACAAGAATTTTTTATAAAAGAACTGACATGACTTTTTATTTTTTTTTTATAAATTCAAATTTATCGTTAGATATGTGAGTAATTTTCTCTGAAGTAGTGATTAAATTTTTCCAGTCTTTTGGTATCATATGCAGCAAAGAATGGTATTCCAAGAAATTAATATTAAGATTATATTTTTCGCAGACTTCTTTTAAAGTAAAAAAAATACTGTTTTCATCAAGTAAATCACCTATAAAGAAAACTCCTGATTCAACCCACCTCTGGTAAAAGACAGTTTATTATTAATTTTCAAACTCTTGTTTAGCCATATGGATTGTTTCATGATCCCTTCAGCAGTGCCATTAGTGACAGTGTTTAGGATATTCCAGTTTAATAAAATATCTTTCCAGAAATTATTAAAATTTGAAGAAATCTTTTGGATACCATCAGGGGTCATCAACCATATTTTGTCTGCTCCTAATCTGTTGTATTGATCTATTAACAATGTTTTCCATGGGGATATATTCAAGGGGTCTAAAGGTTTATTTATCCATGTCATCTTTAATGAATAACAAAAGGATCTTATATCTGGCATTTTCAACCCCCCATTTTCAAATAACCCTATCATAACTTTTCTTTTAATCTTGTCTGGTTTTCCTGACCACAAGAAACTAAAAAAAATATTTTGAATTTCTTTTATTTTATCATCCGGAGGATTTGGCAAAACTGTCAATGATTGAATTAGAATAGGTAGAGCTAGTGATTTAATGACAGTGATCTTTCCCATATATGTTAAATCTCTATAAACCCAGGAATTTAGCAGGCTCTGTATTTTTTTTTATTTTTTCTTCAAAATTTACAAGCGTTTTATTTTCACTGAACAGATCAAATTTTATTCCAAAAAGTTTAAATTTTCCTGAATGATTCCAGTTCAAATTTCTTGTAGTTGTTAGTTTATCCCTTGAGTGAATCTTTGACTCAATCCATATGGCTTCTGTTTTATCAAAATTAGCCCTAAGTCCCGCTCACTCAGAAATTTTTTCTAAAGTATATAAACATTTATCTAAAGATTTCTCATCCTCGTCTAATAAGAGACATGAGTCATCTGCATACTGGCTTAGTAGATACTCAGAATCATTTATTTTCATGACCATTTATATCTGGGTTATTTTTAAGTGCAGCACTCATAAGCTCTAAAGATAATATAAAAAGATATGGAGATAGAGGATCACCTTGTCTAACACCCCGACCAATATTAAAAAATTGAGAGCAATGTCCATTATTTATAATACAGCTCTGAGATTCTGAATATAAGGTCTTGACCCATCTACAAAAAATAGGACCAAATCCTAGAAAAGACAAAGCCAAGTCTATAAATGACCACTCAAGAGTATCAAAAGCTTTTTCAAAGTCTAATAAAAGTAAAAGACCTGGTAGATTATCATCTTCTGCATTTTCCATAATGTCAAAAATAAGCCTGGTACATTCTCCAATATACCTCCCCTTTATGAAACCTTGCTGTGTTTCACTAATTATATCCCCAAGAAAAGGTTTTATTCTATTTGCTAATGCAGTTGATGCAATTTTTGTATCAACATTTAATAAAGTGATAGGTCTCCAGTTTTTTATTGAAATTTTGATTTACCCTCTTTTGGAATGCATGTTATTACTCCTTGTTTCTGACTAACCGAAAAAGATCCAGTTTCTAAGCTATAATTAAAAGATTTTATAATAAACTCATGGAGGTCTATCCAAAAAAATTTATAAAATTCTGTTGTAAATCCATCCATCCCTGGAGATTTACCATTTTTCATACTTTTCAATGTTTTTAAGCATTCATTAGTATTCAAATTAGCCTCTGCCTGTAACCTCTGTTCATCAGAAAGTTTGCGGATAAAAGGATTATTTTCATCAAAAAATAGATTTTTATGTTCTTGATGAAGAATAGGATTTGTTGAGGAGTACAGTTTTTCATAAAATGATTTTTGTTCTTCTAAAATTTCACTTTGGTTAAAAATTTCCTCCCCATTATCATTAATTAATTTTGGAATTATCTTTTCATTATAATTTCTTTTTTCAAGACTACAAACATAGTTAGTGCATTTTTCACCTTCTGCTACCCATCTTGCCTTTGCTCTTGCCATAATACCTGTTACTATTTTCTCTCTTTGGTGAACAAGTTCATTTTCTAAAATTTTAATTTCTGAATTTAATAATTCTGAGGGGTCTATTTCATAATTTTCAAGTAATTTAGCTAGCTTGAGTTCTAAATCATTTTCAGTTTTTGTGTTTTTCTTTTTTATATAACTGGCATATGATATTGTTTTCCCTCTTATCATACATTTTAAGAGTTCCCAAAACATGTGTGGGTTTACTGATAATTCTGTTTCTAAAATTTTCTAAATTTTTTTTAAATTTTATGAAAATTAAACAAGCCAAAATTAATTTGAGTCTAGGGTGTTTTGTACTGCCTTAATTGACATTTTTAGATATTTCTTATTCTCTTAATCTAGGATTTCCAATACACAGTCCAGGTTGATAACCAACATGTTTAGGTAGAAAAATATATAATATTATATGTTATGAAATTGATAAATTTACTAATAATTTTTTAGTTATTCTCCTTAGAACAATTATAATTTTTTTATCATCACAAATAAGAATATTTTGTTGAATTATATAGTCATCTGTTAATTGTATACTAGTGGGCTATAACAAAAAACATAACATGGAAAATGTGAAATAGGAAACTAAAAGCTGAAGTTATAACAACATGATTGATGAAAAATAATTAAAACCGACATGCACCAATGACAACTGCTGAACTATTAGCTCATGACCTTGAAGTGTCAGGCCATAAAGAATGTGATGGGGGTTAAACATGTTTGTGAGAGTGTGACGGGATTGCTTCCCTTAGAACATGTTTTAAATACTTAGTCAGTCGTAAGCGGTTGAGCTTAAAGGAAGTACGTCTTTAGCTCACTCACTTAACACGCTACATTGTAACAGTGCTTAAATAAATGTATTGATTTGATATTTTTGTATTGTTTTATTGTGATAAGTAACAGATCAAGTTCTATTTTCTCTGTTTGATAATTTTGTGTAGAGTTATGGTCTTAGACTTAGACTTAGACTGGAATTTTCAATTTTCCCCACTTTTTACGTCATGCTTGAACATACTGATTTGATAATTGGTTTTATCATGACAAGTTGATAAATCAAGTTAGCATTTTGTTCCATTAAAATGTATTTCTAACCGGTAGTAGATGCAAAATCCTAAGCATGCTTTTTATGAATTGGAAAATTCACCATTTTGTATAAAGCTACCATGTAAATATTGCTCTAACAATAATAATTACCTCTCCAATAGGTAATTAAAAGTTTGCTTGTTTTACAGACCTTACAAAACGTTGTTTCTTTCCTTTGCTTTTTGGTGGGTTTTTTTAATGTTATGGAAGCTACGCTAGTAAAATTACTCTATTTTTAAATGTGATATCGTCGTCAAGCTTTCTTCCTGTTGAAGTTAAGCATAAAAAACCTGTCAAATATGCCATAATATGTCACTTTTTATATGTTTTTGTCAAAAAGGTAAATGGCCGCATCCGTGTACACTTTCAATCTTTATGTATGTTTTGTGTTATCATCAAATACAACTGACATTTAAAAATTAAGACATGTGCTTTCACTGTTGGTATCGCCGCCTTTGCAGGTTCTGTAACCTTCTTTCTAAATTGTTAAATTGTTTAATCGACCATCTTGGTTGGCGGGGGGGGGGGGGGGGGGTGGGGTTCATCGTATATATTTTTTACTGGAATATCCAAAATGAGGACATAATACAATAAAAGACTGAAATTGAAAATAGTATCTTGTTATTGTAGTCTTGATTCAGAACATGAGTAGGTAAGAGAACAACTTTGATATATGTATTGGAAAACATGTTAAGGATTTATTTCGAGAAAAAAAACTAGATACAGAATACCATAAACATATCAGGGTTTTTCATGATTTGATGACACACAATGGGCAGGTGTCAGGAGTAGGTTTCGACAAGGTCCTAAAATGGCCCCTGTTTTAGCGTAAATTTCAAAGTATGATTTATTAACCAATATCACCGTAGATTATAGCTAATATAGTGACTAGACAGGGAAGGAACCATTTTGTTGAAAATATACGTTCCTGCTTTTTATTATAACGTAACAAGTTGAAGAAACAAAAACAATGAAAATAAACAAATTTCAACTGATTATTGGACGGGTAACATAGAGCGCATACGTTGATAACGAAGATCAATTAAAGTAATATGTGTGAAGACATTTCACATGTCTTATTTGAATATCTAGCTTGTCGACACCTGCGCTTTATATTTCCTGGTCCAAAATTTGGTTGAAATCAAGCTGATTTTGTCAAATTTCACCAAAATGTCTTATCCTTTTTGGGATGCAAAACTCAACATGTGTGAATTAAACTTTGTCAAAAATAGTTCTGTTTAACTGTTTAACTTTCTCACATGTCTTTAAGTCAACTTAAAACATTTTTGTCAAGAAACATTGAACTTTATAAACGGGCCCAAGTATGGCCCTTACCGAACTTACTCCTTTTCACTGTGCACAATTTTTGATGAATGGGAAAACACACGCGAAAAAATCACCATATCGTATGAAGCTATCATGGTGCTGCTTCTCTCACAGGTAAAATAATAAATACCTCAAAGGTAAATATATGCTTGTTATACAAGACCTAAAAAGTTCTGTAACTGTTTCTTTGCTTTTTTATGCTTTTTTTTCCAGTTCATGAACTGATTTTGTGTCATGGATAGATACCCTGTATCCTTAGTTTTTCTACTAAATACAGTATTATAATATATTTTGCAGGTAATATTTTCAGCATTGCATTCTTCAATTTTGCCGGAATAAGTGTGACAAAAGAAATCAGTGTTACCACACGAATGGTTCTGGACAGTGTAAGAACAATCATTATCTGGGTTGCTGCTCCCCCTCCAGATATTGGGATTTGTTGTTCTGATCATCGGAATGATTTTATACAATGATATTTGTGAACAGTTTATAAAAAGGTCAATTCTGACATGTGTTTTACGGAGACCCTTACCACCTGATGAAGACCAGGAGAGATTGATCCCTGAGGACAATGTTAATCGTCATGGAGGAAGTAAGTATTGCAGTGTTATCTCACACACTTGGGAATCAGAAAAAAATGTTTTATTAAGCAGGGTGTCGTTATACTTAAGTTTTAGCTACTAGGATAGACATTTATGACCATGAAAATTGTAGGTTAAAGCATGTTGGAATACTCAGGTGTCGGGATAAGGCAAGTTTCACTATATACTGTTTCAGTCCCTGGTCAGGGTTGGTTAAGTATGTTGTGGACATTATGGAAAGGTGAACAAGGGGCATATTGTTTTCAAGTGTGAGGGCAGAGGGTACAATGCATTATGGAGGGGTTGACAGTCATTTACATTTTAATGATAAAAAATGGTATAATTGTACTATGTAGATAACAATTTTTTGTTAAAAAGTTTAATTTATTGTTTCAATATTTCCATCGCATTAATTCAAAGACAAACTTTGTTCAATATTTCTATCACTAAATTCTAATGACTGTGGGGTTGTACACAGTCCAATTCTAACTAGCAAGGACACTGCTTACCATCTAGGTAGGTTCTCTTCCCATGATGCCTAGATTTGGTTTTCAGTTATCTCCCTTTTCATCTAGGTAGGTTCCCTTCCCATGATACCTGGATTTGGTTTTTAGTTATCTCCCTTTCATCTAGTTAGGTTCCCTTCCCATGATACCTAGATTTGGTTTTCAGTTATTTTCCTTTTCATCTAGCCATTGGTAGGTTCCGTTCCCATGATGCCTAGATTTGGTTTTCAATTATCTCCCTTTTCATCTAGGAAGGTTCCCTTCCCACGATGCCTATATTTGGTTTTCAGTTATCTCCCTTTTCATCTAGATAGGTTCCCTTCCCATACTGCTTAGATTTAGTTTTCAGTCATCTCCCTTGCCATCTAGGTCGGTTTCCTTCCCATGATGCCTAGATTTGGTTTTCAGTTATCTCCCTTTTCATTGGGTAGGGTTCCGTCCCATGACACAACTGTCTTTAAGAGGGGGCGCAATAGGGGGTCTGTTAACATGTTAACAACACCTCGATTTTGGCAAAAACAGTTAACAACAAAATGCCAAAATTATGATAACTGTTAGTTAACAAAGTGGTTGAAAACAGTTAACAACAAAATGTCAAAATTATGATAACTGTTAATTAACAAAGTGGTTGAAAACAGTTAACAGTTTAATTTTATCTCGGAAAACAGTTAACAACATCTTGAAAAAGGCCGGAACAGGTTAAAATAGAAAGGTATTTGCCCCCTTCCTTTAACAAACCTTGTTATTTTCAAAAAGTGTAGCGTCTGAACATCCTTGAATCTTATAAAAACTAGTACTGTTCTGTAAATATTTTGTTTTTCACCTGTGAACCCTTCAGACAACATGGACAAATGCAGTATAGACATGATAGATTTATGATTCAGATTTTACTTTTCAAATGATTAATTAATTTTTGACTTCCACCGCAGATATTCAGGATTAACCACAACTTACATGGTATGTATATATTAATCCTGAACTTGTACTTTTTCCTACAATCCTACACTTTGACTGTTTTGCACTTCTACCCATGCATATAACCATGCCAAATAATGTTACTATGATAATGTAATTTTACCAGATGTTTTCTTTTAATAATTTCTATATTTTGTCACATCCAAACCTTTCATTGCTGACTTTGCTCACTGTACAAATTTGTCAATGTTTTAAACAATAATGTGCTTATGTTTGCACAACATTTTCACTCTGGTGAATAATTTGCAATGATACCTTGTTGTTATATTTAACATGTTGAACTTCAATCTGATTATTAAAATATTTATTTTGTTTCTCAAATTTTTGTGCTATTTTCACATTTCTTGATCGTTGTGAGAAAAACTTTTCTCCTCACAAGTGAAAAATTTATTCTCTGCAAATGTCATAATTGGTCAAAAATTAATAAGGACATCAAATTTTCTTGATTTCTTCTGAAATTACTTATTTTGAAGCCATGAAAATAGACAACCATGCCTGATGATGTCAGATATGAAGAACACAACTTGCTGCAAATCTTTAAAAAAGGAGGGATACAAATTATTAGAGAAACAGATACCACCAGTGACAATAACTCGTGTATTGCAGCACAGAGTCCTTACCATATGGTTTTCCTCCACTTTCACTTTTTTCCCAAATTTTCATCCACTTCCCACAAATTTTACAAAGATTTCAGGTTTTGGACGAGTTTTGCAAACACTGTGGAAATCCGGTGTTGTAAACCATTGTTTCATGTCTTTCCTTTAGTGCAGCATTTTAAAAATTCACATTAGAAAGCCTCGTGTCTGATTTTAAAATAACTATTGAATACAAATTATTTACCTTGTTGTGAAGAGTTTTATAAATTGACCATAAACCCACTTATTCATGGTATGGTATCAATATTTCTGACCTAGTTTTATAAATTGACCATTAACCCACTTATTCATGGTATGGTATCAATATTTCTGACCTAGTTTTATAAATTGACCATTAACCCACTGATTCATGGTATGGTATCAATATTTCTGACCTAGTTTTATAAATTGACCCTAAACCCACTTATTCATGGTATGGTATCAATATTTCTGACCTAGTTTTATAAATTGACCATTAACCCACTTATCCAAGGTATGGTATCAATATTTCTGACCTGACACTACGTACTTTTTATTGCTTAATTCTTTAGAATTTAATATGCAATGTTTCGGGTTCTTTCGGGAATAATCCCAGGTAAACCCTCATCAGAGGTCGACCTTTATATATTTATTTCGTATCTAGTATCATAGATATATGTGTGTCCATTTCATAACGATAGTAGTGGGGCATTATGTTTTCTGGTCTGTGCGTCTATTCGTCTGTCTGTATGTCTGTCTGTCTGTCCGTTCGTTCGTCCGTCTGTTCGTCCGTCTGTCCCGCTTCAGGTTAAAGTTTTTGGTCAAGGTAGTTTTTGATGAAGTTGAAGTCCAATCAACTTGAAACTTAGTACACATGTTTCTTATGATATGATCTTCCTAATTTTAAAGCCAAATTAAACTTTTGACCCCAATTTCACGGTCCACTGAACATAGAAAATGAAAGTGTATGTTTCAGATTAAAGTTTTTGGTCAAGGTAGTTTTTGATGAAGTCCAATCAACTTGAAACTTAGTTCACATGTTCCCTATGATATTATCTTTCTAATTTTAATACCTAATTATATTTTTTATCCAATTTCACGGTCCATTGAACATGGAAAATGATAGTGCGAGAGGGGCATTCGTGTACTTTGGACACATTCTTGTTTTTCTCAAATTTACTACATGTGCATATAGGTCTACGTTGTAGCTAGTCTTTTTACAGACTTTTTACAGACTTTCCCTGATGTGAAGCACTTCATTTGGGGACAAGTAAATATAAAAAAAATGTATTACTTTAATTACAAGAATATCAGAAGCCAAATGACCATTATTAATTTATATATGTTATATGTATATAGAAGTCGTAAAGGGACCAGCCGGCAAATTTTATGTAAGCTGACCTATAGTTGAATGTTGTTAATTTCTGTGTCGTTTTCTCTCTAATGGAGAGTTGTCTCATTGGCAATTTTACCACATCTCCTTTTTTATATGTATATGTACCTGTTTGTCTACAATAGACAATACTGCACAGATAGGCAAAACAATATAAAAATCTAAAGATTTGAGCAACAGTATTGTTGATAAATATTTAAGCTGAACAAATAGCAATCATCAGGGTATACCGGTATATATAAGCAATGATTTGTATAGTAAGATCGTATGCTACAATACAAATATTTGATATAAGCCTAAACATATCTTTGAAAAAAATAGGATTAAAAATCATCATCCCTCAAAACAGTTCAGTATTTGTTGATACTTTTTTGTCATGAATGTTCAGATACTATAGGTTTTATTATCTTTTTATTACAGATATTCAAGAGGAGTCTCAATTTGGTCCATCAAATGCTGCTATATAACCGTTTTGATTGGTGAATTTGAATTTATTCTTGAATCTGATTGGTGGTTTATGGACCAATAGTATGTTGAAAATATTAGTTCATTGTTAACCTTTAAGATTGTGATACAAACTTTTGAACAATTTTTTGAGTACTTTTATATATTTATGAGAATGGGTGCAATAGGATTGTTTTGATATGACTGTGATGAGAAAGAATATTATTTGTTATAAAACTTTTTGTTTGTAATTTTTGCAAAAACTATGTATTTGATCAATTACAAAGATATAAATTATGTGTGTACTAACTCTGATAGTGCCTCTGTATGAAAATAGTAATATTAACTTACAAATTAATACCTTGTAAGACTCTTGTAATCATTCGATTCAAAGACTGAATTCATTTGATTTTTTTGTGGATATCAATGTTGGGTGATTTTAGAAAATAAAAATGTAACCGTTTGATGGATATTTGATTTCATTTTGTTTTTAAAAGAGATTACATATTTTTTGTTAAATGAGATTACATATTTTTTTCGACATACTATTTTCGACATACTATAAGTTTATACTGAAATAATAACGACTGGTTTATTTTACAATCAGAGGCGGATTTAGGGGGGCCCAGGGGGCCCGGGCCTCCCCTTTTGAGAACAAATTTTGGTGGTTATATAGGGAATCACTGAAGCGTAAAGGGAGCGGGCCCTCTGTTAGGCGGCCAGTGGGCCCCCACTTATGAAAATTTCTAGATCTGCCACTGACAATGAGATTGTTCGACACACTAGTACTATTTACTAAGCGTTACATGTTAATGACTTAGTACTTCCTGACTCTGTTAGTTGTCTATAAATCCTCATCCCTCTGTTAGTTGTCTATAAATCCTAATCCCTCTGTTAGTTGTCTATAAATCCTCATCCCTCTGTTAGTTGTCTTTAAGTCCTCATCCATCTGTTAGTTGTCTATAAATCCTCATCACTCTGTTAGTTGTCTATAAATCCTCATCCCTCTGTTAGTTGTCTATAAATCCGCATCCCTCTGTTAGTTGTCTATAAATCCTCATCCCTCTGATAGTTGTCTATAAATTCTCATCCCTCTGTTAGTTGTCTATAAATCCTCATCCCTCTGCTCCTATGCCAACATCCAGCAAAGCATTCCACACAAACTTTTGTTTGGGGCTATCTTGCATTGAGGTTTACAGGGTCAATTTTAAGATGAGAACAAAGCACGATTTTTGTAATCAAGAAGATGTTCAAATTAGGTTCCGCTCTATGATATTGTTTTGTGTTTATGTTCTTTGAGATTCTATTTTTTTCTCATGAGAGAACCATTTCACAATTGTTTTATTTCATCTTTCAAAAAACTTTATATGAAATTCAAAGGTTGCAATATAATAGCATTTGGCAGATGCACAAAACACTTGTGATAAAAATAAAATAGATCAAGGTTGCACTGTAAAAATATCACATCAAACTCAAAATTAAGTATATTTATATAAGGTTGCACTTTGTAAATATCACATTGCTTGTTTACATGGCTGTCTCCAAAGTATATAGCTCACAAATAGTTTATTTACTTTAGGTTTGACATTTTTTGTTGCAAATAGCATTTACATAGAAATTATTATTTAAATATATACAACTTGTACAATGGGTTGAATTGGAGAGACTTATTTACTTGTTGAATATTCGGTTCCTCCCTGTACCCAATCTTTTTTACTTATGAAAATAAGTGTCTGGATGCCACCGCGGCGGAAGGTGTTTATGAAATAGAGACTAATTAGGGACAAAAGAATAGAAGAAAAAACATTGAATGATTAATAAAGAGAAGATAATAATGGGCATAATAAAAGGAACAGAGAATTTTTTTCAATAAAATAAAATAAAAACAAAAACGGAATGAAGATCCTCATTGATTTAGCAGTCGTGAAAAAAAAAGTGTATACCTTTGATCTTTAAAATTTTTGGTATGTTTAGATTTACAGTTTTCATAGATATATTTTAAGCTTCTGTTTAACAAAGACTATTTTACTGCTTTTTTACACCTTAAACATGCATTGATGAAACTGGCTATTACACAAGCATTATTACTTTTAAAGGACTTAATTCCCTTAGATAAAGCTGTAATATGATTGGTTAATTATTGTTTGCTCAATTTCCAGTGGCAAATATTTCAATAATGTTCAGAAAGTTATGAATTTATCTATTTATGATCTTAATGTATGACAGGTTAAGATAGCCAATAGAGTCATGTCGCATATTACATAATGCAAATATGATGGAATATGACTTGACTATATAGAAATTTTGTAATCTTTAATATTTTTTATTGTTAGTACAGAACAAAAAATTTGTAAATAAATGAAAAGAAATTAATATAAATCAATTTTTATACATTTGAGTTGTTTTTATACGATAAAAATTTGGCATCGTATAATGGTATGATCATGATGATGTCGTTGTCTGCGTCGTCGTCGTCCGAAGACACATTGGTTTCCGGATAATAACTTTAATTTCAGTAAATAGATCTTCATGAAATTTTTTCAGAAGGTTCAATACCACAAAAGGATTTTGGGGATGATGGTTCCAACCGATTAGGAATTAGGGGCCCAAAACAAGCATTTTTCTAGTTTCAGGATAATAACTTGTGTAGAAGTATTTCAATTGCTCTGAAATCATACCACAATGTTTAAAACCACAAGTAGAAGGTTGGGATTCATTTTAGGGGTTATGGGGCCAAAACTTAGGAATTAAAGGCCAAAAAGGGGTCAAAACAAGCATTTTTCTAGTTTCAAGACAATAACTTATGTGTTATATGGTTATTGTATGGATCTCTCTGAAATTGTACCACAATGTACTATATAACAAAGGGGAGGCTGGGATTAAGTTTTGGTTTAATTGTCCAAAATATGTAGGAATTATGGGCCAAAAAAGGGCCAAAAAGAAGCATTTTTCAAGTTTCCAAACAATTATGACAATAACTTGTATTTAAGTGTATGGATCTCTCTGACATTGTACTACAATACTGCAACGGAAAGCATGAGATTGAGTTTAAGGGTTATTGCTCCAAGGAGGTTTCAAAAATTTGGGGGGGGGGGGGGGGGATTTTTTGTTTATCATTTTTTGAAGAGCTTCCTTTTTTTCAAAATTTTTCAAATTTCGAATTTGAAAAGTTTCAAAAAGAAATCTTCAAATTGCACAGTATTGTGCAATAGATTTGTTAGATCTTTGACCACATTAATTTTGTGAAAAAACCTATATTATGTCAAAAATTTAATCACAATCCAAATTCAGACAGAATCAAGCTTGAATATTGTGACCAAATTTGCCCCAACTGTTCAGGGTTCAACCACTGGGGTGTCGTATAAAGCTGCGCCCTGCAGAGCACCTGGTTCATTTTATGACATAAATCCAGATATATAATGTAAATGCCAGAATGCAACTTAACAAAAGAAGACAGAAAGGAAATGGCAATGGAAAATCATAATTCATAATGCTATTTTAAAGACACTCACAACCTAAATAGTTATATTACTTTTGTCCTTCAGATCGTAGGAAGACTTCTTAACAAATTATTTTCAAAATGTTGGCTTACCTGGTGTATAGTCTAAAGTTTGCTAACATCAACTTATTACAAACAAAATGTTCTTGTGAACCCTGCCAGACAGACATGTACACCTAACAATCAGAACATGCTTTAGATATAGTTGACTTATTGCATATAGTACATGTATCTTAGAAACAACTTAACAAGGAAAACTGAAGATTGATCAATGAACAATGAAAATTGGGTCATGGTCAGATGATAATTAACAGACAGACATATACACCATACATTATTCCATACACCCCAATGTGGCTGATCTCTTGTTTAAAGTTTTAGAAAACAGAACCGTTGAAAACTGAAAATTAACATTGGGCAATGAACCATGACAATGAGATCAATGTCAAACAAAACATGCCGGAATGACATCTTCATCCTTAAATATTTTTGTATACACAAAATATAGTTGACCTATTGCATACAGTATTAGAAAAACGGTCCAAAACACAAAAACTTTACTTTAACCACTGAACCCTGACATTGAGGTCAAGGTCAGATGACATCTACAAGTTGGACATGTACACCTTACAATCATTCCATACCCAAATATAGTAGACCTATTGTAATAGTATCTGAGATAAGGACTGGACTACGAAAACTTTACCTTGTTCACTTATCCATGAAATAAGGTTGAGATCATACTGTTTAATGGACTCTATGGACTTTGCAAGTTAAGTATATACCCAAAAAAAGTTACCCTGTTACTTATAAGAGAGAAATTAAGAATGCAAAATCTTTTTTTTTCTAGTAGTCCCTGAACCAAGTTTAGGATAATGCATGGACATGTGACAGACAGAAACTTCATAACACAAGACAGATGTATACAAAGTATGGAAGATTCAGGTATTCTACCTTCTGAAATATTAATCTTTTAAGAAGTTTGTTAATGCCGCACCCTTCTGGATCGCTCTTAGGTGTCACACCCATCTCCTCCAATTTAGAATGTATGTGAAAGTAGGCCTACTCAGACAAAAAATAGTGCATTTGATGTCATTGTTTACTTAAACTAACCAACAAATTGGCAGAAATGAAACTTTTGGTGAAAGAGAAATATATTAAGACAATTTTGAGCTAAAAATTTACTTGTTTATGAGTTTGCATTCAAAATTGAGGATTAAAGCACTCCATAGTATACTAATTTAAGATTTCCAGACTGAAACCAGGGGTTATTTTAGTGGTACCTCTATTCGGAAGACCGCTTCTTTGTTATATGATTTTAAACATCTGTTGAAAATTGGCATGTAGAAAGCTGATACATGTACGATTCAGGATATATATACCTGGTTTCTATGAAGTTAAACTTAAGGTAAAATATTTAGAAAGCTGTGAAAATTGCAAAATTTGGTTGAACAGATAGGGACTTTTAATTGGTGGTCTGACATCTATTACTATGCCAGTCGAGATTTTTTTGACAGAAGTCGCAAGCTCGACAATAATTACTATCCACATTGATATGTGTCCACACCGGTAATTTTTTATATTAAATTAAGGCTTTGATTTGTAGTTTTGCCGGTCAAATAGCCACTGCCATTTAAAAACTTTTTGTTTCTGTTTCAAAAGAAAATAACTTTCACACTCGAGTTTTTTTTAACATAACTGCATGTATTCAAATTCTGTAGAGTGTGGCGCTCATATTCGCCGGGGACACAATTTCACCGTTTTATGATTTTGAGGTGTAAAAACTTCCAAAGGATTGGTGAAATGGAAGAAAATATGCCGGTAAATTAACAAATATGGATATTTTTAAAAACTTGACACAATTTCGGCACTAACCGCAAAGGACCGAAAAAACAAACAACGATTTTCGATTAATTTCCTGAATGAAAAAAAATATTTCAAAGAAGTATTTCTTAGTAATTCTTTGACTGATTGCACTAAATTTCAGATCTTTACTCTTTACACACCTTTGAAATGTCTGCTATTCATCTATAATGAAATTGATTTGATCAATATTGTTTAAAGCTGCAGTTTTTTTTATTTTAAATAAATGTATAAAAACGTCGAATATGTGTCCCCCTTCGACAAAACTATGATATCAGGAATTTCAAATCGCCTTTAATCTAACTTTTCTCTCTCCATT
>NW_027268589.1:0-4000 GCF_963676685.1 Mytilus edulis | reverse complement strand
GTTCCTTATATCTTAACACTCCAGTATTCTCTATTCTTTATATCTGAACACCCCAGTATTCTCTATTCTTTATATCTGAACACCCCAGTATTCTCTATTCTTTATATCAGAACACCCCAGTATTCTCAATTCTTTATATTTGAACACCCCAGTATTCTCTATTCTTTATATCTGAACACCCCAGTATTCTCTGTTCTTTATATCTGAACACCCCAGTATTCTCAATTCTTTATATTTGAACACCCCAGTATTCTCTATTTTTTATATCTGAACACCCCAGTATTCTCTATTCTTTATATCTAAACACCCCAGTATTCTCTATTCTTTATATTTGAACACCCCAGTATTCTCTGTTCTTTATATCAGAACACCCCAGTATTCTCTATTCTTTATATTTGAACACCCCAGTATTCTCTATTCTTTATATTTGAACACCCCAGTATTCTCTATTCTTTATATCTGAATCACACCCCAGTATTCTCTATTGTTTATATCTGAACACCCCAGTATTCTCTATTCTTTATATCTGAACACCCCAGTATTCTCTATTGTTTATATCTGAACACCCCAGTATTCTCTATTCTTTATATCTGAACACCCCAGTATTCTCTATTCTTTATATCTGAACACCCCAGTATTCTCTATTCTTTATATCTTAACCCCCCAGTATTCTCTATTCTTTATATTTGAACACCCCAGTATTCTCTATTCTTTATATCTGAACACCCCATTATTCTCTTTTCTTTATATCTGAACACCCCAGTATTCTTTATTCTTTATATCTGAACACCCCAGTATTCTCTATTCTTTATATCTGAACACCCCAGTACTCTCTGTTCTTTATATCTGAACACCCCAGTATTCTCATTTCTTTATATTTGAACACCCCAGTATTCTCTATTTTTTATATCTGAACACCCCAGTATTCTCTATTCTTTATATCTAAACACCCCAGTATTCTCTATTCTTTATATTTGAACACCCCAGTATTCTCTATTCTTTATATCTAAACACCCCAGTATTCTCAATTCTTTATATTTGAACATCCCAGTATTCTCTATTCTTTATATCTGAACCCCCCAGTATTCTCTATTCTTTATATCTGAACACCTCAGTATTCTCTATTCTTTATATTTGAACACCCTCAGTATTCTCTATTCTTTATATTTGAACACCCCAGTATTCTCTATTTTTTATATCTTAACCCCCCAGTATTCTCTATTCTTTATATTTGAACACCCCATTAATTTATTCTCTATTCTTTATATTTGAATACCCCAGTATTCTCTGTTCTTTATATCTTAACACCCCAGTATTCTCTATTCTTTATATTTGAACACCCCAGTATTCTCTATTCTTTATATCTAAACACCCCAGTATTCTCAATTCTTTATATTTGAACACCCCAGTATTCTCTATTCTTTATATCTGAACCCCCCAGTATTCTCTATTCTTTATATCTGAACACCTCAGTATTCTCTATTCTTTATATTTGAACACCTCAGTATTCTCTATTCTTTATATTTGAACACCCCAGTATTCTCTATTTTTTATATCTTAACACCCCAGTATTCTCTATTCTTTATATCTTAACCCCCCAGTATTCTCTATTCTTTATATTTGAACACCCCATTAATTTATTCTCTATTCTTTATATTTGAATACCCCAGTATTCTCTGTTCTTTATATCTTAACACCCCAGTATTCTCTATTCTTTATATTTGAACACCCCAGTATTCTCTGTTTTTTTTTTTTATATCTGAACACCCCAGTATTCTATGTTCCTTATATCTTAACACTCCAGTATTCTCTATTCTTTATATCTGAACACCCCAGTATTCTCTATTCTTTATATCTGAACACCCCAGTATTCTCTATTCTTTATATCAGAACACCCCAGTATTCTCAATTCTTTATATTTGAACACCCCAGTATTCTCTATTCTTTATATCTGAACACCCCAGTATTCTCTGTTCTTTATATCTGAACACCCCAGTATTCTCAATTCTTTATATTTGAACACCCCAGTATTCTCTATTTTTTATATCTGAACACCCCAGTATTCTCTATTCTTTATATCTAAACACCCCAGTATTCTCTATTCTTTATATTTGAACACCCCAGTATTCTCTGTTCTTTATATCAGAACACCCCAGTATTCTCTATTCTTTATATTTGAACACCCCAGTATTCTCTATTCTTTATATTTGAACACCCCAGTATTCTCTATTCTTTATATCTGAACACCCCAGTATTCTCTATTCTTTATATTTGAACACCCAAGTATGCTCTATTCTTTATATCTTAACCCCCAGTATTCTCTGTTCTTATATCTTAACACCCCAGTATTCTCTGTTCTTTATATCGGAACACCCCATTATTCTCTATTCTTTATATCTGAACACCCCAGTATTCTCTATTCTTTATATTTGAACACCCCAGTATTCTCTATTCTTTATATCTTAACACCCCAGCATTCTCTTTTCTTTATATCTGAACACCCCAGTATTCTCTATTCTTTATATCTTAACACCCCAGTATTCTTTATTCTTTATATCGGAACACCCCAGTATTCTCTATTCTTTATATCTTAACACCCCAGTATTCTCTATTCTTTATATTTGAACACCCCAGTATTCTCTATTCTTTATATCTTAACACCCCAGCATTCTCTTTTCTTTATATCTGAACACCCCCAGTATTCTCTATTCTTTATATCTTAACACCCCAGTATTCTCTTTTCTTTATATCTGAACACCCCAGTATTCTCTATTCTTTATATTTGAACCCCCCAGTATTCTCTATTCTTTATATCTGAACACTCCAGTATTCTCTATTATTTATATCTGAACACCCCAGTATTCTCTATTCTTTATATTTGAACCCCCCAGTATTCTCTATTCTTTATATCTTAACACCCCATTATTCTCTATTATTTATATTTGAACACCCCAGTATTCTTTATTCTTTATATCGGAACACCCCCAGTATTCTCTATTCTTTATATTTGAACACCCCAGTATTCTCTATTCTTTATATCTTAACACCCCAGTATTCTCTTTTCTTTATATCTGAACACCCCAGTATTTTCTATTCTTTATATCTTAACACCCCATTATTCTCTATTCTTTATATTTGAACACCCCAGTATTCTCTATTCTTTATATTTGAAGACCCTAGTATTCTCTATTCTTCATATTTGAACACCCCAGTATTCTCTATTCTTTATATCTGAACACCCCAGTATTCTCTATTCTTTATATTTGAACACCCCAGTATTCTCTATTCTTTATATCTGAACACCTCAGTATTCTCTATTCTTTATATCTGAACACCCCAGTATTCTCTATTCTTTATATCTTAACACCCCAGCATTCTCTTTTCTTTATATCTGAACACCCCAGTATTCTCTATTCTTTATATCTTAACACCCCAGTATTCTCTTTTCTTTATATCTTAACACCCCAGCATTCTCTTTTCTTTATATCTGAACACCCCAGTATTCTCTATTCTTTATATCTTAACACCCCAGCATTCTCTTTTCTTTATATCTGAACACCCCAGTATTCTCTATTCTTTATATCTTAACACCCCAGTATTCTTTATTCTTTATATTTGAACACCCCAGTATTCTCTATTCTTTATATCTTAACACCCCTAGTATTCTCTATTCTTCATATTTGAACACCCCAGTATTCTCTGTTCTTTATAGTTTAGCACCTCATTATTCTCAATTCGGTAATACCCAATCCACACCCTCCTGAATGTACTTGAAAACTTTGCCACTTGACGTTAAATAAGTAACAACAAATTAATCAACCGATACAAGTATAGCCTTGTGTTTTGAAGGCAATTCAAATGTGGCATGACTTTTATCCTTTTATATTGACATTATTTATTGCAATGAAAGATATATCTAAAACTCTGAGGTATAGGGATGTGTCGATTTCTTATTCTTCAATCTTAACTTATTATAAAACGTATAATAAAGGGTTATCTA
>NW_027268588.1:0-26797 GCF_963676685.1 Mytilus edulis | reverse complement strand
AATAAATTTTTGGAGGTTGTATTTTAACTGATTTTGATATGGAATGAGTGATTAGGTCAAGTGCAAAAAGGTGATATTTACAGTTTTCGGAACATCTCTTGACTTGTCAATAGGGGTATGGATGTGTATTGGCTAAATTTGTAAAAGTGATTGCTTCAATCTTTCTGAATTTTGGATATATATTTGGACTAGGACAATACATTACACACACAAAAAATTGGACAAAAGTGCATGGTGCAATTTTTTTAATGATGCAAAAGGTTATAAAGAACTGATAGAGGAATTAATTGTGGTCTGTGGCCTAAGAGGTGCATTTCAGCAAATTTAGAATTTTTACTTTGGCATCTTTTCTGAATGATCTATTGGTATTGATTTGTCAAACTATATGAGAAGAAATGATTTTCACTTTCATTTGATAGAAATTTTGTGAAAAAGTCACTTTTCAGGTTAAATGCCTAAAATGTAGCTTTTTCACTTTTTTCACTATTTTTTCAAAAACAGCATGCTTAATTTCTCTCTGACAGTTTTTTTCTGATATCTATTTGTGTTTGTGGTATTTATTTCAGTTGTTTAACTTATTTGTGAACTCTGAACACAAAAAAAAGTAGATAAAAACATAAAAAGAGTGCAAAATGTGCTGTTTTAATAGTCTAAGTCTAACGGTCAGTATACGCAGCAGGTGGAATGTGAAGTTCTATGCACTTAAAAGTTGTATTCCAAAACAGATTGCACTGAACCTACATCAAAAACACTTATTACTGGTTGCTTAACCATTTCTGTTTTACAGACTACCTTTACTTTCTTCTGTTGGATAGCTAGTGGTTTAAATATTGGCCTTTTGAGGCTGACATTTCATTCAGTTTTTAAACAGTAAAGTTATTAAACTTTGCATCAGACCATACTGTCTGTATATATAGTTGAAAGTGACAGTCTTGTTACATCCAGGCTCCATGTTTTATCATATCTGAGCACAGATTTTAGCAAAAAGAAGTATATCTCCATCTCCCATATCATTTATATGCTTTTAAATATGCAAATGTGGGGAACGGCCTAAACTGGCAATCTGTTTTTTTAAGCATAACATTGCTAAAGACCATTTTATCCACATGCGTTATGCTATTTGAAACTTATATTTCCATCAAAAGTACATTTATAACCTGTTAAAGTTTGTTTGATAACTTAACAACTTCAGAAAATTGTGGTAAGTGAAAAATATTACATTTGATATAAGGCCTCACCCTAATTGAAAACCTCTATTTTTTGGCACAGGCTCATATAAAATTAACTTCTGGCCATTTTGCATAAGTCTGATACATGAAATATGCTTTCTGTTGCTTTAAATAGATGTTAACTTATACATAGAGACATTAAAAAGTGTTAGTTTTGGTATCTTTTGGTTTTTAGAAGCTCAAATTTGATAGTTTTAATTGTTCCAATTCAACGCCACAATTCAGCACCCAAAATTCAGATATAAAAAATGCCACATTTTTTTTATTTGGTATCATATGGCTTTGAAACTTTGTAACCTGTTTTATAATATACTAAGCTTGAATCATGCCAAGTTTTATTAGAATTGGTCAAGTTTTAGGCCCCTAATAGGTGCATTTCAGCAAATTTAGAATTTTTACTTTGGCATCTTTTCTGAATGATCTATTGGTATTGATTTGTCAAACTATATGAGAAGAAATGATTTTCACTTTCATTTGATAGAAATTTTGTGAAAAAGTCACTTTTCAGGTTAAATGCCTAAAATGTAGCTTTTTCACTTTTTTCACTATTTTTTCAAAAACAGCATGCTTAATTTCTCTCTGACAGTTTTTTTCTGATATCTATTTGTGTTTGTGGTATTATTTCAGTTGTTTAACTTATTTGTGAACTCTGAACACAAAAAAAAGTAGATAAAAACATAAAAAGAGTGCAAAATGTGCTGTTTTAATAGTCTAAGTCTAACGGTCAGTATACGCAGCAGGTGGAATGTGAAGTTCTATGCACTTAAAAGTTGTATTCCAAAACAGATTGCACTGAACCTACATCAAAAACACTTATTACTGGTTGCTTAACCATTTCTGTTTTACAGACTACCTTTACTTTCTTCTGTTGGATAGCTAGTGGTTTAAATATTGGCCTTTTGAGGCTGACATTTCATTCAGTTTTTAAACAGTAAAGTTATTAAACTTTGCATCAGACCATACTGTCTGTATATATAGTTGAAAGTGACAGTCTTGTTACATCCAGGCTCCATGTTTTATCATATCTGAGCACAGATTTTAGCAAAAAGAAGTATATCTCCATCTCCCATATCATTTATATGCTTTTAAATATGCAAATGTGGGGAACGGCCTAAACTGGCAATCTGTTTTTTTAAGCATAACATTGCTAAAGACCATTTTATCCACATGCGTTATGCTATTTGAAACTTATATTTCCATCAAAAGTACATTTATAACCTGTTAAAGTTTGTTTGATAACTTAACAACTTCAGAAAATTGTGGTAAGTGAAAAATATTACATTTGATATAAGGCCTCACCCTAATTGAAAACCTCTATTTTTGGCACAGGCTCATATAAAATTAACTTCTGGCCATTTTGCATAAGTCTGATACATGAAATATGCTTTCTGTTGCTTTAAATAGATGTTAACTTATACATAGAGACATTAAAAAGTGTTAGTTTTGGTATCTTTTGGTTTTTAGAAGCTCAAATTTGATAGTTTTAATTGTTCCAATTCAACGCCACAATTCAGCACCCAAAATTCAGATATAAAAAATGCCACATTTTTTTTATTTGGTATCATATGGCTTTGAAACTTTGTAACCTGTTTTATAATATACTAAGCTTGAATCATGCCAAGTTTTATTAGAATTGGTCAAGTTTTAGGCCCCTAATAGGCCCAAGACCACAATTAATGACACCGCTTTTCGTTGTCCACGAATATAGTTCCTTTTAATTAGAGTGTATTTTTCCTTAATTTTTTTTCTTTCCTTTCCTCACTCATTCCTTAAATCTTTTTGGGTGGAATGAAAGAAGAGAGGTCAAATAAATTTTTGGAGGTTGTATTTTAACTGATTTTGATATGGAATGAGTGATTAGGTCAAGTGCAAAAAGGTGATATTTACAGTTTTCGGAACATCTCTTGACTTGTCAATAGGGGTATGGATGTGTATTGGCTAAATTTGTAAAAGTGATTGCTTCAATCTTTCTGAATTTTGGATATATATTTGGACTAGGACAATACATTACACACACAAAAAATTGGACAAAAGTGCATGGTGCAATTTTTTTAATGATGCAAAAGGTTATAAAGAACTGATAGAGGAATTAATTGTGGTCTGTGGCCTAAGAGGTGCATTTCAGCAAATTTAGAATTTTTACTTTGGCATCTTTTCTGAATGATCTATTGGTATTGATTTGTCAAACTATATGAGAAGAAATGATTTTCACTTTCATTTGATAGAAATTTTGTGAAAAAGTCACTTTTCAGGTTAAATGCCTAAAATGTAGCTTTTTCACTTTTTTCACTATTTTTTCAAAAACAGCATGCTTAATTTCTCTCTGACAGTTTTTTTCTGATATCTATTTGTGTTTGTGGTATTTATTTCAGTTGTTTAACTTATTTGTGAACTCTGAACACAAAAAAAAGTAGATAAAAACATAAAAAGAGTGCAAAATGTGCTGTTTTAATAGTCTAAGTCTAACGGTCAGTATACGCAGCAGGTGGAATGTGAAGTTCTATGCACTTAAAAGTTGTATTCCAAAACAGATTGCACTGAACCTACATCAAAAACACTTATTACTGGTTGCTTAACCATTTCTGTTTTACAGACTACCTTTACTTTCTTCTGTTGGATAGCTAGTGGTTTAAATATTGGCCTTTTGAGGCTGACATTTCATTCAGTTTTTAAACAGTAAAGTTATTAAACTTTGCATCAGACCATACTGTCTGTATATATAGTTGAAAGTGACAGTCTTGTTACATCCAGGCTCCATGTTTTATCATATCTGAGCACAGATTTTAGCAAAAAGAAGTATATCTCCATCTCCCATATCATTTATATGCTTTTAAATATGCAAATGTGGGGAACGGCCTAAACTGGCAATCTGTTTTTTTAAGCATAACATTGCTAAAGACCATTTTATCCACATGCGTTATGCTATTTGAAACTTATATTTCCATCAAAAGTACATTTATAACCTGTTAAAGTTTGTTTGATAACTTAACAACTTCAGAAAATTGTGGTAAGTGAAAAATATTACATTTGATATAAGGCCTCACCCTAATTGAAAACCTCTATTTTTGGCACAGGCTCATATAAAATTAACTTCTGGCCATTTTGCATAAGTCTGATACATGAAATATGCTTTCTGTTGCTTTAAATAGATGTTAACTTATACATAGAGACATTAAAAAGTGTTAGTTTTGGTATCTTTTGGTTTTTAGAAGCTCAAATTTGATAGTTTTAATTGTTCCAATTCAACGCCACAATTCAGCACCCAAAATTCAGATATAAAAAATGCCACATTTTTTTTATTTGGTATCATATGGCTTTGAAACTTTGTAACCTGTTTTATAATATACTAAGCTTGAATCATGCCAAGTTTTATTAGAATTGGTCAAGTTTTAGGCCCCTAATAGGCCCAAGACCACAATTAATGACACCGCTTTTCGTTGTCCACGAATATAGTTCCTTTTAATTAGAGTGTATTTTTCCTTAATTTTTTTTCTTTCCTTTCCTCACTCATTCCTTAAATCTTTTTGGGTGGAAATGAAAGAAGAGAGGTCAAATAAATTTTTGGAGGTTGTATTTTAACTGATTTTGATATGGAATGAGTGATTAGGTCAAGTGCAAAAAGGTGATATTTACAGTTTTCGGAACATCTCTTGACTTGTCAATAGGGGTATGGATGTGTATTGGCTAAATTTGTAAAAGTGATTGCTTCAATCTTTCTGAATTTTGGATATATATTTGGACTAGGACAATACATTACACACACAAAAAATTGGACAAAAGTGCATGGTGCAATTTTTTTAATGATGCAAAAGGTTATAAAGAACTGATAGAGGAATTAATTGTGGTCTGTGGCCTAAGAGGTGCATTTCAGCAAATTTAGAATTTTTACTTTGGCATCTTTTCTGAATGATCTATTGGTATTGATTTGTCAAACTATATGAGAAGAAATGATTTTCACTTTCATTTGATAGAAATTTTGTGAAAAAGTCACTTTTCAGGTTAAATGCCTAAAATGTAGCTTTTTCACTTTTTTCACTATTTTTTCAAAAACAGCATGCTTAATTTCTCTCTGACAGTTTTTTTCTGATATCTATTTGTGTTTGTGGTATTTATTTCAGTTGTTTAACTTATTTGTGAACTCTGAACACAAAAAAAAGTAGATAAAAACATAAAAAGAGTGCAAAATGTGCTGTTTTAATAGTCTAAGTCTAACGGTCAGTATACGCAGCAGGTGGAATGTGAAGTTCTATGCACTTAAAAGTTGTATTCCAAACAGATTGCACTGAACCTACATCAAAAACACTTATTACTGGTTGCTTAACCATTTCTGTTTTACAGACTACCTTTACTTTCTTCTGTTGGATAGCTAGTGGTTTAAATATTGGCCTTTTGAGGCTGACATTTCATTCAGTTTTTAAACAGTAAAGTTATTAAACTTTGCATCAGACCATACTGTCTGTATATATAGTTGAAAGTGACAGTCTTGTTACATCCAGGCTCCATGTTTTATCATATCTGAGCACAGATTTTAGCAAAAAGAAGTATATCTCCATCTCCCATATCATTTATATGCTTTTAAATATGCAAATGTGGGGAACGGCCTAAACTGGCAATCTGTTTTTTTAAGCATAACATTGCTAAAGACCATTTTATCCACATGCGTTATGCTATTTGAAACTTATATTTCCATCAAAAGTACATTTATAACCTGTTAAAGTTTGTTTGATAACTTAACAACTTCAGAAAATTGTGGTAAGTGAAAAATATTACATTTGATATAAGGCCTCACCCTAATTGAAAACCTCTATTTTTTGGCACAGGCTCATATAAAATTAACTTCTGGCCATTTTGCATAAGTCTGATACATGAAATATGCTTTCTGTTGCTTTAAATAGATGTTAACTTATACATAGAGACATTAAAAAGTGTTAGTTTTGGTATCTTTTGGTTTTTAGAAGCTCAAATTTGATAGTTTTAATTGTTCCAATTCAACGCCACAATTCAGCACCCAAAATTCAGATATAAAAAATGCCACATTTTTTTTATTTGGTATCATATGGCTTTGAAACTTTGTAACCTGTTTTATAATATACTAAGCTTGAATCATGCCAAGTTTTATTAGAATTGGTCAAGTTTTAGGCCCCTAATAGGTGCATTTCAGCAAATTTAGAATTTTTACTTTGGCATCTTTTCTGAATGATCTATTGGTATTGATTTGTCAAACTATATGAGAAGAAATGATTTTCACTTTCATTTGATAGAAATTTTGTGAAAAAGTCACTTTTCAGGTTAAATGCCTAAAATGTAGCTTTTTCACTTTTTTCACTATTTTTTCAAAAACAGCATGCTTAATTTCTCTCTGACAGTTTTTTTCTGATATCTATTTGTGTTTGTGGTATTTATTTCAGTTGTTTAACTTATTTGTGAACTCTGAACACAAAAAAAAGTAGATAAAAACATAAAAAGAGTGCAAAATGTGCTGTTTTAATAGTCTAAGTCTAACGGTCAGTATACGCAGCAGGTGGAATGTGAAGTTCTATGCACTTAAAAGTTGTATTCCAAAACAGATTGCACTGAACCTACATCAAAAACACTTATTACTGGTTGCTTAACCATTTCTGTTTTACAGACTACCTTTACTTTCTTCTGTTGGATAGCTAGTGGTTTAAATATTGGCCTTTTGAGGCTGACATTTCATTCAGTTTTTAAACAGTAAAGTTATTAAACTTTGCATCAGACCATACTGTCTGTATATATAGTTGAAAGTGACAGTCTTGTTACATCCAGGCTCCATGTTTTATCATATCTGAGCACAGATTTTAGCAAAAAGAAGTATATCTCCATCTCCCATATCATTTATATGCTTTTAAATATGCAAATGTGGGGAACGGCCTAAACTGGCAATCTGTTTTTTTAAGCATAACATTGCTAAAGACCATTTTATCCACATGCGTTATGCTATTTGAAACTTATATTTCCATCAAAAGTACATTTATAACCTGTTAAAGTTTGTTTGATAACTTAACAACTTCAGAAAATTGTGGTAAGTGAAAAATATTACATTTGATATAAGGCCTCACCCTAATTGAAAACCTCTATTTTTTGGCACAGGCTCATATAAAATTAACTTCTGGCCATTTTGCATAAGTCTGATACATGAAATATGCTTTCTGTTGCTTTAAATAGATGTTAACTTATACATAGAGACATTAAAAAGTGTTAGTTTTGGTATCTTTTGGTTTTTAGAAGCTCAAATTTGATAGTTTTAATTGTTCCAATTCAACGCCACAATTCAGCACCCAAAATTCAGATATAAAAAATGCCACATTTTTTTTATTTGGTATCATATGGCTTTGAAACTTTGTAACCTGTTTTATAATATACTAAGCTTGAATCATGCCAAGTTTTATTAGAATTGGTCAAGTTTTAGGCCCCTAATAGGTGCATTTCAGCAAATTTAGAATTTTTACTTTGGCATCTTTTCTGAATGATCTATTGGTATTGATTTGTCAAACTATATGAGAAGAAATGATTTTCACTTTCATTTGATAGAAATTTTGTGAAAAAGTCACTTTTCAGGTTAAATGCCTAAAATGTAGCTTTTTCACTTTTTTCACTATTTTTTCAAAAACAGCATGCTTAATTTCTCTCTGACAGTTTTTTTCTGATATCTATTTGTGTTTGTGGTATTTATTTCAGTTGTTTAACTTATTTGTGAACTCTGAACACAAAAAAAAGTAGATAAAAACATAAAAAGAGTGCAAAATGTGCTGTTTTAATAGTCTAAGTCTAACGGTCAGTATACGCAGCAGGTGGAATGTGAAGTTCTATGCACTTAAAAGTTGTATTCCAAAACAGATTGCACTGAACCTACATCAAAAACACTTATTACTGGTTGCTTAACCATTTCTGTTTTACAGACTACCTTTACTTTCTTCTGTTGGATAGCTAGTGGTTTAAATATTGGCCTTTTGAGGCTGACATTTCATTCAGTTTTTAAACAGTAAAGTTATTAAACTTTGCATCAGACCATACTGTCTGTATATATAGTTGAAAGTGACAGTCTTGTTACATCCAGGCTCCATGTTTTATCATATCTGAGCACAGATTTTAGCAAAAAGAAGTATATCTCCATCTCCCATATCATTTATATGCTTTTAAATATGCAAATGTGGGGAACGGCCTAAACTGGCAATCTGTTTTTTTAAGCATAACATTGCTAAAGACCATTTTATCCACATGCGTTATGCTATTTGAAACTTATATTTCCATCAAAAGTACATTTATAACCTGTTAAAGTTTGTTTGATAACTTAACAACTTCAGAAAATTGTGGTAAGTGAAAAATATTACATTTGATATAAGGCCTCACCCTAATTGAAAACCTCTATTTTTTGGCACAGGCTCATATAAAATTAACTTCTGGCCATTTTGCATAAGTCTGATACATGAAATATGCTTTCTGTTGCTTTAAATAGATGTTAACTTATACATAGAGACATTAAAAAGTGTTAGTTTTGGTATCTTTTGGTTTTTAGAAGCTCAAATTTGATAGTTTTAATTGTTCCAATTCAACGCCACAATTCAGCACCCAAAATTCAGATATAAAAAATGCCACATTTTTTTTATTTGGTATCATATGGCTTTGAAACTTTGTAACCTGTTTTATAATATACTAAGCTTGAATCATGCCAAGTTTTATTAGAATTGGTCAAGTTTTAGGCCCCTAATAGGCCCAAGACCACAATTAATGACACCGCTTTTCGTTGTCCACGAATATAGTTCCTTTTAATTAGAGTGTATTTTTCCTTAATTTTTTTTCTTTCCTTTCCTCACTCATTCCTTAAATCTTTTTGGGTGGAAATGAAAGAAGAGAGGTCAAATAAATTTTTGGAGGTTGTATTTTAACTGATTTTGATATGGAATGAGTGATTAGGTCAAGTGCAAAAAGGTGATATTTACAGTTTTCGGAACATCTCTTGACTTGTCAATAGGGGTATGGATGTGTATTGGCTAAATTTGTAAAAGTGATTGCTTCAATCTTTCTGAATTTTGGATATATATTTGGACTAGGACAATACATTACACACACAAAAAATTGGACAAAAGTGCATGGTGCAATTTTTTAATGATGCAAAAGGTTATAAAGAACTGATAGAGGAATTAATTGTGGTCTGTGGCCTAAGAGGTGCATTTCAGCAAATTTAGAATTTTTACTTTGGCATCTTTTCTGAATGATCTATTGGTATTGATTTGTCAAACTATATGAGAAGAAATGATTTTCACTTTCATTTGATAGAAATTTTGTGAAAAAGTCACTTTTCAGGTTAAATGCCTAAAATGTAGCTTTTTCACTTTTTTCACTATTTTTTCAAAAACAGCATGCTTAATTTCTCTCTGACAGTTTTTTTCTGATATCTATTTGTGTTTGTGGTATTTATTTCAGTTGTTTAACTTATTTGTGAACTCTGAACACAAAAAAAAGTAGATAAAAACATAAAAAGAGTGCAAAATGTGCTGTTTTAATAGTCTAAGTCTAACGGTCAGTATACGCAGCAGGTGGAATGTGAAGTTCTATGCACTTAAAAGTTGTATTCCAAAACAGATTGCACTGAACCTACATCAAAAACACTTATTACTGGTTGCTTAACCATTTCTGTTTTACAGACTACCTTTACTTTCTTCTGTTGGATAGCTAGTGGTTTAAATATTGGCCTTTTGAGGCTGACATTTCATTCAGTTTTTAAACAGTAAAGTTATTAAACTTTGCATCAGACCATACTGTCTGTATATATAGTTGAAAGTGACAGTCTTGTTACATCCAGGCTCCATGTTTTATCATATCTGAGCACAGATTTTAGCAAAAAGAAGTATATCTCCATCTCCCATATCATTTATATGCTTTTAAATATGCAAATGTGGGGAACGGCCTAAACTGGCAATCTGTTTTTTTAAGCATAACATTGCTAAAGACCATTTTATCCACATGCGTTATGCTATTTGAAACTTATATTTCCATCAAAAGTACATTTATAACCTGTTAAAGTTTGTTTGATAACTTAACAACTTCAGAAAATTGTGGTAAGTGAAAAATATTACATTTGATATAAGGCCTCACCCTAATTGAAAACCTCTATTTTTTGGCACAGGCTCATATAAAATTAACTTCTGGCCATTTTGCATAAGTCTGATACATGAAATATGCTTTCTGTTGCTTTAAATAGATGTTAACTTATACATAGAGACATTAAAAAGTGTTAGTTTTGGTATCTTTTGGTTTTTAGAAGCTCAAATTTGATAGTTTTAATTGTTCCAATTCAACGCCACAATTCAGCACCCAAAATTCAGATATAAAAAATGCCACATTTTTTTTATTTGGTATCATATGGCTTTGAAACTTTGTAACCTGTTTTATAATATACTAAGCTTGAATCATGCCAAGTTTTATTAGAATTGGTCAAGTTTTAGGCCCCTAATAGGCCCAAGACCACAATTAATGACACCGCTTTTCGTTGTCCACGAATATAGTTCCTTTTAATTAGAGTGTATTTTTCCTTAATTTTTTTTCTTTCCTTTCCTCACTCATTCCTTAAATCTTTTTGGGTGGAAATGAAAGAAGAGAGGTCAAATAAATTTTTGGAGGTTGTATTTTAACTGATTTTGATATGGAATGAGTGATTAGGTCAAGTGCAAAAAGGTGATATTTACAGTTTTCGGAACATCTCTTGACTTGTCAATAGGGGTATGGATGTGTATTGGCTAAATTTGTAAAAGTGATTGCTTCAATCTTTCTGAATTTTGGATATATATTTGGACTAGGACAATACATTACACACACAAAAAATTGGACAAAAGTGCATGGTGCAATTTTTTTAATGATGCAAAAGGTTATAAAGAACTGATAGAGGAATTAATTGTGGTCTGTGGCCTAAGAGGTGCATTTCAGCAAATTTAGAATTTTTACTTTGGCATCTTTTCTGAATGATCTATTGGTATTGATTTGTCAAACTATATGAGAAGAAATGATTTTCACTTTCATTTGATAGAAATTTTGTGAAAAAGTCACTTTTCAGGTTAAATGCCTAAAATGTAGCTTTTTCACTTTTTTCACTATTTTTTCAAAAACAGCATGCTTAATTTCTCTCTGACAGTTTTTTTCTGATATCTATTTGTGTTTGTGGTATTTATTTCAGTTGTTTAACTTATTTGTGAACTCTGAACACAAAAAAAAGTAGATAAAAACATAAAAAGAGTGCAAAATGTGCTGTTTTAATAGTCTAAGTCTAACGGTCAGTATACGCAGCAGGTGGAATGTGAAGTTCTATGCACTTAAAAGTTGTATTCCAAAACAGATTGCACTGAACCTACATCAAAAACACTTATTACTGGTTGCTTAACCATTTCTGTTTTACAGACTACCTTTACTTTCTTCTGTTGGATAGCTAGTGGTTTAAATATTGGCCTTTTGAGGCTGACATTTCATTCAGTTTTTAAACAGTAAAGTTATTAAACTTTGCATCAGACCATACTGTCTGTATATATAGTTGAAAGTGACAGTCTTGTTACATCCAGGCTCCATGTTTTATCATATCTGAGCACAGATTTTAGCAAAAAGAAGTATATCTCCATCTCCCATATCATTTATATGCTTTTAAATATGCAAATGTGGGGAACGGCCTAAACTGGCAATCTGTTTTTTTAAGCATAACATTGCTAAAGACCATTTTATCCACATGCGTTATGCTATTTGAAACTTATATTTCCATCAAAAGTACATTTATAACCTGTTAAAGTTTGTTTGATAACTTAACAACTTCAGAAAATTGTGGTAAGTGAAAAATATTACATTTGATATAAGGCCTCACCCTAATTGAAAACCTCTATTTTTTGGCACAGGCTCATATAAAATTAACTTCTGGCCATTTTGCATAAGTCTGATACATGAAATATGCTTTCTGTTGCTTTAAATAGATGTTAACTTATACATAGAGACATTAAAAAGTGTTAGTTTTGGTATCTTTTGGTTTTTAGAAGCTCAAATTTGATAGTTTTAATTGTTCCAATTCAACGCCACAATTCAGCACCCAAAATTCAGATATAAAAAATGCCACATTTTTTTTATTTGGTATCATATGGCTTTGAAACTTTGTAACCTGTTTTATAATATACTAAGCTTGAATCATGCCAAGTTTTATTAGAATTGGTCAAGTTTTAGGCCCCTAATAGGCCCAAGACCACAATTAATGACACCGCTTTTCGTTGTCCACGAATATAGTTCCTTTTAATTAGAGTGTATTTTTCCTTAATTTTTTTTCTTTCCTTTCCTCACTCATTCCTTAAATCTTTTTGGGTGGAAATGAAAGAAGAGAGGTCAAATAAATTTTTGGAGGTTGTATTTTAACTGATTTTGATATGGAATGAGTGATTAGGTCAAGTGCAAAAAGGTGATATTTACAGTTTTCGGAACATCTCTTGACTTGTCAATAGGGGTATGGATGTGTATTGGCTAAATTTGTAAAAGTGATTGCTTCAATCTTTCTGAATTTTGGATATATATTTGGACTAGGACAATACATTACACACACAAAAAATTGGACAAAAGTGCATGGTGCAATTTTTTTAATGATGCAAAAGGTTATAAAGAACTGATAGAGGAATTAATTGTGGTCTGTGGCCTAAGAGGTGCATTTCAGCAAATTTAGAATTTTTACTTTGGCATCTTTTCTGAATGATCTATTGGTATTGATTTGTCAAACTATATGAGAAGAAATGATTTTCACTTTCATTTGATAGAAATTTTGTGAAAAAGTCACTTTTCAGGTTAAATGCCTAAAATGTAGCTTTTTCACTTTTTTCACTATTTTTTCAAAAACAGCATGCTTAATTTCTCTCTGACAGTTTTTTTCTGATATCTATTTGTGTTTGTGGTATTTATTTCAGTTGTTTAACTTATTTGTGAACTCTGAACACAAAAAAAAGTAGATAAAAACATAAAAAGAGTGCAAAATGTGCTGTTTTAATAGTCTAAGTCTAACGGTCAGTATACGCAGCAGGTGGAATGTGAAGTTCTATGCACTTAAAAGTTGTATTCCAAAACAGATTGCACTGAACCTACATCAAAAACACTTATTACTGGTTGCTTAACCATTTCTGTTTTACAGACTACCTTTACTTTCTTCTGTTGGATAGCTAGTGGTTTAAATATTGGCCTTTTGAGGCTGACATTTCATTCAGTTTTTAAACAGTAAAGTTATTAAACTTTGCATCAGACCATACTGTCTGTATATATAGTTGAAAGTGACAGTCTTGTTACATCCAGGCTCCATGTTTTATCATATCTGAGCACAGATTTTAGCAAAAAGAAGTATATCTCCATCTCCCATATCATTTATATGCTTTTAAATATGCAAATGTGGGGAACGGCCTAAACTGGCAATCTGTTTTTTTAAGCATAACATTGCTAAAGACCATTTTATCCACATGCGTTATGCTATTTGAAACTTATATTTCCATCAAAAGTACATTTATAACCTGTTAAAGTTTGTTTGATAACTTAACAACTTCAGAAAATTGTGGTAAGTGAAAAATATTACATTTGATATAAGGCCTCACCCTAATTGAAAACCTCTATTTTTTGGCACAGGCTCATATAAAATTAACTTCTGGCCATTTTGCATAAGTCTGATACATGAAATATGCTTTCTGTTGCTTTAAATAGATGTTAACTTATACATAGAGACATTAAAAAGTGTTAGTTTTGGTATCTTTTGGTTTTTAGAAGCTCAAATTTGATAGTTTTAATTGTTCCAATTCAACGCCACAATTCAGCACCCAAAATTCAGATATAAAAAATGCCACATTTTTTTTATTTGGTATCATATGGCTTTGAAACTTTGTAACCTGTTTTATAATATACTAAGCTTGAATCATGCCAAGTTTTATTAGAATTGGTCAAGTTTTAGGCCCCTAAGAGGTGCATTTCAGCAAATTTAGAATTTTTACTTTGGCATCTTTTCTGAATGATCTATTGGTATTGATTTGTCAAACTATATGAGAAGAAATGATTTTCACTTTCATTTGATAGAAATTTTGTGAAAAAGTCACTTTTCAGGTTAAATGCCTAAAATGTAGCTTTTTCACTTTTTTCACTATTTTTTCAAAAACAGCATGCTTAATTTCTCTCTGACAGTTTTTTTCTGATATCTATTTGTGTTTGTGGTATTTATTTCAGTTGTTTAACTTATTTGTGAACTCTGAACACAAAAAAAAGTAGATAAAAACATAAAAAGAGTGCAAAATGTGCTGTTTTAATAGTCTAAGTCTAACGGTCAGTATACGCAGCAGGTGGAATGTGAAGTTCTATGCACTTAAAAGTTGTATTCCAAAACAGATTGCACTGAACCTACATCAAAAACACTTATTACTGGTTGCTTAACCATTTCTGTTTTACAGACTACCTTTACTTTCTTCTGTTGGATAGCTAGTGGTTTAAATATTGGCCTTTTGAGGCTGACATTTCATTCAGTTTTTAAACAGTAAAGTTATTAAACTTTGCATCAGACCATACTGTCTGTATATATAGTTGAAAGTGACAGTCTTGTTACATCCAGGCTCCATGTTTTATCATATCTGAGCACAGATTTTAGCAAAAAGAAGTATATCTCCATCTCCCATATCATTTATATGCTTTTAAATATGCAAATGTGGGGAACGGCCTAAACTGGCAATCTGTTTTTTTAAGCATAACATTGCTAAAGACCATTTTATCCACATGCGTTATGCTATTTGAAACTTATATTTCCATCAAAAGTACATTTATAACCTGTTAAAGTTTGTTTGATAACTTAACAACTTCAGAAAATTGTGGTAAGTGAAAAATATTACATTTGATATAAGGCCTCACCCTAATTGAAAACCTCTATTTTTTGGCACAGGCTCATATAAAATTAACTTCTGGCCATTTTGCATAAGTCTGATACATGAAATATGCTTTCTGTTGCTTTAAATAGATGTTAACTTATACATAGAGACATTAAAAAGTGTTAGTTTTGGTATCTTTTGGTTTTTAGAAGCTCAAATTTGATAGTTTTAATTGTTCCAATTCAACGCCACAATTCAGCACCCAAAATTCAGATATAAAAAATGCCACATTTTTTTTATTTGGTATCATATGGCTTTGAAACTTTGTAACCTGTTTTATAATATACTAAGCTTGAATCATGCCAAGTTTTATTAGAATTGGTCAAGTTTTAGGCCCCTAATAGGCCCAAGACCACAATTAATGACACCGCTTTTCGTTGTCCACGAATATAGTTCCTTTTAATTAGAGTGTATTTTTCCTTAATTTTTTTTCTTTCCTTTCCTCACTCATTCCTTAAATCTTTTTGGGTGGAAATGAAAGAAGAGAGGTCAAATAAATTTTTGGAGGTTGTATTTTAACTGATTTTGATATGGAATGAGTGATTAGGTCAAGTGCAAAAAGGTGATATTTACAGTTTTCGGAACATCTCTTGACTTGTCAATAGGGGTATGGATGTGTATTGGCTAAATTTGTAAAAGTGATTGCTTCAATCTTTCTGAATTTTGGATATATATTTGGACTAGGACAATACATTACACACACAAAAAATTGGACAAAAGTGCATGGTGCAATTTTTTTAATGATGCAAAAGGTTATAAAGAACTGATAGAGGAATTAATTGTGGTCTGTGGCCTAAGAGGTGCATTTCAGCAAATTTAGAATTTTTACTTTGGCATCTTTTCTGAATGATCTATTGGTATTGATTTGTCAAACTATATGAGAAGAAATGATTTTCACTTTCATTTGATAGAAATTTTGTGAAAAAGTCACTTTTCAGGTTAAATGCCTAAAATGTAGCTTTTTCACTTTTTTCACTATTTTTTCAAAAACAGCATGCTTAATTTCTCTCTGACAGTTTTTTTCTGATATCTATTTGTGTTTGTGGTATTTATTTCAGTTGTTTAACTTATTTGTGAACTCTGAACACAAAAAAAAGTAGATAAAAACATAAAAAGAGTGCAAAATGTGCTGTTTTAATAGTCTAAGTCTAACGGTCAGTATACGCAGCAGGTGGAATGTGAAGTTCTATGCACTTAAAAGTTGTATTCCAAAACAGATTGCACTGAACCTACATCAAAAACACTTATTACTGGTTGCTTAACCATTTCTGTTTTACAGACTACCTTTACTTTCTTCTGTTGGATAGCTAGTGGTTTAAATATTGGCCTTTTGAGGCTGACATTTCATTCAGTTTTTAAACAGTAAAGTTATTAAACTTTGCATCAGACCATACTGTCTGTATATATAGTTGAAAGTGACAGTCTTGTTACATCCAGGCTCCATGTTTTATCATATCTGAGCACAGATTTTAGCAAAAAGAAGTATATCTCCATCTCCCATATCATTTATATGCTTTTAAATATGCAAATGTGGGGAACGGCCTAAACTGGCAATCTGTTTTTTTAAGCATAACATTGCTAAAGACCATTTTATCCACATGCGTTATGCTATTTGAAACTTATATTTCCATCAAAAGTACATTTATAACCTGTTAAAGTTTGTTTGATAACTTAACAACTTCAGAAAATTGTGGTAAGTGAAAAATATTACATTTGATATAAGGCCTCACCCTAATTGAAAACCTCTATTTTTTGGCACAGGCTCATATAAAATTAACTTCTGGCCATTTTGCATAAGTCTGATACATGAAATATGCTTTCTGTTGCTTTAAATAGATGTTAACTTATACATAGAGACATTAAAAAGTGTTAGTTTTGGTATCTTTTGGTTTTTAGAAGCTCAAATTTGATAGTTTTAATTGTTCCAATTCAACGCCACAATTCAGCACCCAAAATTCAGATATAAAAAATGCCACATTTTTTTTATTTGGTATCATATGGCTTTGAAACTTTGTAACCTGTTTTATAATATACTAAGCTTGAATCATGCCAAGTTTTATTAGAATTGGTCAAGTTTTAGGCCCCTAATAGGTGCATTTCAGCAAATTTAGAATTTTTACTTTGGCATCTTTTCTGAATGATCTATTGGTATTGATTTGTCAAACTATATGAGAAGAAATGATTTTCACTTTCATTTGATAGAAATTTTGTGAAAAAGTCACTTTTCAGGTTAAATGCCTAAAATGTAGCTTTTTCACTTTTTTCACTATTTTTTCAAAAACAGCATGCTTAATTTCTCTCTGACAGTTTTTTTCTGATATCTATTTGTGTTTGTGGTATTTATTTCAGTTGTTTAACTTATTTGTGAACTCTGAACACAAAAAAAAGTAGATAAAAACATAAAAAGAGTGCAAAATGTGCTGTTTTAATAGTCTAAGTCTAACGGTCAGTATACGCAGCAGGTGGAATGTGAAGTTCTATGCACTTAAAAGTTGTATTCCAAAACAGATTGCACTGAACCTACATCAAAAACACTTATTACTGGTTGCTTAACCATTTCTGTTTTACAGACTACCTTTACTTTCTTCTGTTGGATAGCTAGTGGTTTAAATATTGGCCTTTTGAGGCTGACATTTCATTCAGTTTTTAAACAGTAAAGTTATTAAACTTTGCATCAGACCATACTGTCTGTATATATAGTTGAAAGTGACAGTCTTGTTACATCCAGGCTCCATGTTTTATCATATCTGAGCACAGATTTTAGCAAAAAGAAGTATATCTCCATCTCCCATATCATTTATATGCTTTTAAATATGCAAATGTGGGGAACGGCCTAAACTGGCAATCTGTTTTTTTAAGCATAACATTGCTAAAGACCATTTTATCCACATGCGTTATGCTATTTGAAACTTATATTTCCATCAAAAGTACATTTATAACCTGTTAAAGTTTGTTTGATAACTTAACAACTTCAGAAAATTGTGGTAAGTGAAAAATATTACATTTGATATAAGGCCTCACCCTAATTGAAAACCTCTATTTTTTGGCACAGGCTCATATAAAATTAACTTCTGGCCATTTTGCATAAGTCTGATACATGAAATATGCTTTCTGTTGCTTTAAATAGATGTTAACTTATACATAGAGACATTAAAAAGTGTTAGTTTTGGTATCTTTTGGTTTTTAGAAGCTCAAATTTGATAGTTTTAATTGTTCCAATTCAACGCCACAATTCAGCACCCAAAATTCAGATATAAAAAATGCCACATTTTTTTTATTTGGTATCATATGGCTTTGAAACTTTGTAACCTGTTTTATAATATACTAAGCTTGAATCATGCCAAGTTTTATTAGAATTGGTCAAGTTTTAGGCCCCTAATAGGCCCAAGACCACAATTAATGACACCGCTTTTCGTTGTCCACGAATATAGTTCCTTTTAATTAGAGTGTATTTTTCCTTAATTTTTTTTCTTTCCTTTCCTCACTCATTCCTTAAATCTTTTTGGGTGGAAATGAAAGAAGAGAGGTCAAATAAATTTTTGGAGGTTGTATTTTAACTGATTTTGATATGGAATGAGTGATTAGGTCAAGTGCAAAAAGGTGATATTTACAGTTTTCGGAACATCTCTTGACTTGTCAATAGGGGTATGGATGTGTATTGGCTAAATTTGTAAAAGTGATTGCTTCAATCTTTCTGAATTTTGGATATATATTTGGACTAGGACAATACATTACACACACAAAAAATTGGACAAAAGTGCATGGTGCAATTTTTTTAATGATGCAAAAGGTTATAAAGAACTGATAGAGGAATTAATTGTGGTCTGTGGCCTAAGAGGTGCATTTCAGCAAATTTAGAATTTTTACTTTGGCATCTTTTCTGAATGATCTATTGGTATTGATTTGTCAAACTATATGAGAAGAAATGATTTTCACTTTCATTTGATAGAAATTTTGTGAAAAAGTCACTTTTCAGGTTAAATGCCTAAAATGTAGCTTTTTCACTTTTTTCACTATTTTTTCAAAAACAGCATGCTTAATTTCTCTCTGACAGTTTTTTTCTGATATCTATTTGTGTTTGTGGTATTTATTTCAGTTGTTTAACTTATTTGTGAACTCTGAACACAAAAAAAAGTAGATAAAAACATAAAAAGAGTGCAAAATGTGCTGTTTTAATAGTCTAAGTCTAACGGTCAGTATACGCAGCAGGTGGAATGTGAAGTTCTATGCACTTAAAAGTTGTATTCCAAAACAGATTGCACTGAACCTACATCAAAAACACTTATTACTGGTTGCTTAACCATTTCTGTTTTACAGACTACCTTTACTTTCTTCTGTTGGATAGCTAGTGGTTTAAATATTGGCCTTTTGAGGCTGACATTTCATTCAGTTTTTAAACAGTAAAGTTATTAAACTTTGCATCAGACCATACTGTCTGTATATATAGTTGAAAGTGACAGTCTTGTTACATCCAGGCTCCATGTTTTATCATATCTGAGCACAGATTTTAGCAAAAAGAAGTATATCTCCATCTCCCATATCATTTATATGCTTTTAAATATGCAAATGTGGGGAACGGCCTAAACTGGCAATCTGTTTTTTTAAGCATAACATTGCTAAAGACCATTTTATCCACATGCGTTATGCTATTTGAAACTTATATTTCCATCAAAAGTACATTTATAACCTGTTAAAGTTTGTTTGATAACTTAACAACTTCAGAAAATTGTGGTAAGTGAAAAATATTACATTTGATATAAGGCCTCACCCTAATTGAAAACCTCTATTTTTTGGCACAGGCTCATATAAAATTAACTTCTGGCCATTTTGCATAAGTCTGATACATGAAATATGCTTTCTGTTGCTTTAAATAGATGTTAACTTATACATAGAGACATTAAAAAGTGTTAGTTTTGGTATCTTTTGGTTTTTAGAAGCTCAAATTTGATAGTTTTAATTGTTCCAATTCAACGCCACAATTCAGCACCCAAAATTCAGATATAAAAAATGCCACATTTTTTTTATTTGGTATCATATGGCTTTGAAACTTTGTAACCTGTTTTATAATATACTAAGCTTGAATCATGCCAAGTTTTATTAGAATTGGTCAAGTTTTAGGCCCCTAATAGGCCCAAGACCACAATTAATGACACCGCTTTTCGTTGTCCACGAATATAGTTCCTTTTAATTAGAGTGTATTTTTCCTTAATTTTTTTTCTTTCCTTTCCTCACTCATTCCTTAAATCTTTTTGGGTGGAAATGAAAGAAGAGAGGTCAAATAAATTTTTGGAGGTTGTATTTTAACTGATTTTGATATGGAATGAGTGATTAGGTCAAGTGCAAAAAGGTGATATTTACAGTTTTCGGAACATCTCTTGACTTGTCAATAGGGGTATGGATGTGTATTGGCTAAATTTGTAAAAGTGATTGCTTCAATCTTTCTGAATTTTGGATATATATTTGGACTAGGACAATACATTACACACACAAAAAATTGGACAAAAGTGCATGGTGCAATTTTTTTAATGATGCAAAAGGTTATAAAGAACTGATAGAGGAATTAATTGTGGTCTGTGGCCTAAGAGGTGCATTTCAGCAAATTTAGAATTTTTACTTTGGCATCTTTTCTGAATGATCTATTGGTATTGATTTGTCAAACTATATGAGAAGAAATGATTTTCACTTTCATTTGATAGAAATTTTGTGAAAAAGTCACTTTTCAGGTTAAATGCCTAAAATGTAGCTTTTTCACTTTTTTCACTATTTTTTCAAAAACAGCATGCTTAATTTCTCTCTGACAGTTTTTTTCTGATATCTATTTGTGTTTGTGGTATTTATTTCAGTTGTTTAACTTATTTGTGAACTCTGAACACAAAAAAAAGTAGATAAAAACATAAAAAGAGTGCAAAATGTGCTGTTTTAATAGTCTAAGTCTAACGGTCAGTATACGCAGCAGGTGGAATGTGAAGTTCTATGCACTTAAAAGTTGTATTCCAAAACAGATTGCACTGAACCTACATCAAAAACACTTATTACTGGTTGCTTAACCATTTCTGTTTTACAGACTACCTTTACTTTCTTCTGTTGGATAGCTAGTGGTTTAAATATTGGCCTTTTGAGGCTGACATTTCATTCAGTTTTTAAACAGTAAAGTTATTAAACTTTGCATCAGACCATACTGTCTGTATATATAGTTGAAAGTGACAGTCTTGTTACATCCAGGCTCCATGTTTTATCATATCTGAGCACAGATTTTAGCAAAAAGAAGTATATCTCCATCTCCCATATCATTTATATGCTTTTAAATATGCAAATGTGGGGAACGGCCTAAACTGGCAATCTGTTTTTTTAAGCATAACATTGCTAAAGACCATTTTATCCACATGCGTTATGCTATTTGAAACTTATATTTCCATCAAAAGTACATTTATAACCTGTTAAAGTTTGTTTGATAACTTAACAACTTCAGAAAATTGTGGTAAGTGAAAAATATTACATTTGATATAAGGCCTCACCCTAATTGAAAACCTCTATTTTTTGGCACAGGCTCATATAAAATTAACTTCTGGCCATTTTGCATAAGTCTGATACATGAAATATGCTTTCTGTTGCTTTAAATAGATGTTAACTTATACATAGAGACATTAAAAAGTGTTAGTTTTGGTATCTTTTGGTTTTTAGAAGCTCAAATTTGATAGTTTTAATTGTTCCAATTCAACGCCACAATTCAGCACCCAAAATTCAGATATAAAAAATGCCACATTTTTTTTATTTGGTATCATATGGCTTTGAAACTTTGTAACCTGTTTTATAATATACTAAGCTTGAATCATGCCAAGTTTTATTAGAATTGGTCAAGTTTTAGGCCCTAATAGGCCCAAGACCACAATTAATGACACCGCTTTTCGTTGTCCACGAATATAGTTCCTTTTAATTAGAGTGTATTTTTCCTTAATTTTTTTTCTTTCCTTTCCTCACTCATTCCTTAAATCTTTTTGGTGGAAATGAAAGAAGAGAGGTCAAATAAATTTTTGGAGGTTGTATTTTAACTGATTTTGATATGGAATGAGTGATTAGGTCAAGTGCAAAAAGGTGATATTTACAGTTTTCGGAACATCTCTTGACTTGTCAATAGGGGTATGGATGTGTATTGGCTAAATTTGTAAAAGTGATTGCTTCAATCTTTCTGAATTTTGGATATATATTTGGACTAGGACAATACATTACACACACAAAAAATTGGACAAAAGTGCATGGTGCAATTTTTTTAATGATGCAAAAGGGTTATAAAGAACTGATAGAGGAATTAATTGTGGTCTGTGGCCTAAGAGGTGCATTTCAGCAAATTTAGAATTTTTACTTTGGCATCTTTTCTGAATGATCTATTGGTATTGATTTGTCAAACTATATGAGAAGAAATGATTTTCACTTTCATTTGATAGAAATTTTGTGAAAAAGTCACTTTTCAGGTTAAATGCCTAAAATGTAGCTTTTTCACTTTTTTCACTATTTTTTTCAAAAACAGCATGCTTAATTTCTCTCTGACAGTTTTTTTCTGATATCTATTTGTGTTTGTGGTATTTATTTCAGTTGTTTAACTTATTTGTGAACTCTGAACACAAAAAAAAGTAGATAAAAACATAAAAAGAGTGCAAAATGTGCTGTTTTAATAGTCTAAGTCTAACGGTCAGTATACGCAGCAGGTGGAATGTGAAGTTCTATGCACTTAAAAGTTGTATTCCAAAACAGATTGCACTGAACCTACATCAAAAAACACTTATTACTGGTTGCTTAACCATTTCTGTTTTACAGACTACCTTTACTTTCTTCTGTTGGATAGCTAGTGGTTTAAATATTGGCCTTTTGAGGCTGACATTTCATTCAGTTTTTAAACAGTAAAGTTATTAAACTTTGCATCAGACCATACTGTCTGTATATATAGTTGAAAGTGACAGTCTTGTTTACATCCAGGCTCCATGTTTTATCATATCTGAGCACAGATTTTAGCAAAAAGAAGTATATCTCCATCTCCCATATCATTTATATGCTTTTAAATATGCAAATGTGGGGAACGGCCTAAACTGGCAATCTGTTTTTTTAAGCATAACATTGCTAAAGACCATTTTATCCACATGCGTTATGCTATTTGAAACTTATATTTCCATCAAAAGTACATTTATAACCTGTTAAGTTTGTTTGATAACTTAACAACTTCAGAAAATTGTGGTAAGTGAAAAATATTACATTTGATATAAGGCCTCACCCTAATTGAAAACCTCTATTTTTTGGCACAGGCTCATATAAAATTAACTTCTGGCCATTTTGCATAAGTCTGATACATGAAATATGCTTTCTGTTGCTTTAAATAGATGTTAACTTATACATAGAGACATTAAAAAAGTGTTAGTTTTGGTATCTTTTGGTTTTTAGAAGCTCAAATTTGATAGTTTTAATTGTTCCAATTCAACGCCACAATTCAGCACCCAAAATTCAGATATAAAAAATGCCACATTTTTTTTATTTGGTATCATATGGCTTTGAAACTTTGTAACCTGTTTTATAATATACTAAGCTTGAATCATGCCAAGTTTTATTAGAATTGGTCAAGTTTTAGGCCCCTAAGAGGTGCATTTCAGCAAATTTAGAATTTTTTACTTTGGCATCTTTTCTGAATGATCTATTGGTATTGATTTGTCAAACTATATGAGAAGAAATGATTTTCACTTTCATTTGATAGAAATTTTGTGAAAAAGTCACTTTTCAGGTTAAATGCCTAAAATGTAGCTTTTTCACTTTTTTCACTATTTTTTTCAAAAACAGCATGCTTAATTTCTCTCTGGACAGTTTTTTTCTGATATCTATTTGTGTTTGTGGTATTTATTTCAGTTGTTTAACTTATTTGTGAACTCTGAACACAAAAAAAAGTAGATAAAAACATAAAAAGAGTGCAAAATGTGCTGTTTTAATAGTCTAAGTCTAACGGTCAGTATACGCAGCAGGTGGAATGTGAAGTTCTATGCACTTAAAAGTTGTATTCCAAAACAGATTGCACTGAACCTACATCAAAAACACTTATTACTGGTTGCTTAACCATTTCTGTTTTACAGACTACCTTTACTTTCTTCTGTTGGATAGCTAGTGGTTTAAATATTGGCCTTTTGAGGCTGACATTTCATTCAGTTTTTAAACAGTAAAGTTATTAAACTTTGCATCAGACCATACTGTCTGTATATATAGTTGAAAGTGACAGTCTTGTTACATCCAGGCTCCATGTTTTATCATATCTGAGCACAGATTTTAGCAAAAAGAAGTATATCTCCATCTCCCATATCATTTATATGCTTTTAAATATGCAAATGTGGGGAACGGCCTAAACTGGCAATCTGTTTTTTTAAGCATAACATTGCTAAAGACCATTTTATCCACATGCGTTATGCTATTTGAAACTTATATTTCCATCAAAAGTACATTTATAACCTGTTAAAGTTTGTTTGATAACTTAACAACTTCAGAAAATTGTGGTAAGTGAAAAATATTACATTTGACATAAGGCCTCACCCTAATTGAAAACCTCTATTTTTTGGCACAGGCTCATATAAAATTAACTTCTGGCCATTTTGCATAAGTCTGATACATGAAATATGCTTTCTGTTGCTTTAAATAGATGTTAACTTATACATAGAGACATTAAAAAGTGTTAGTTTTGGTATCTTTTGGTTTTTAGAAGCTCAAATTTGATAGTTTTAATTGTTCCAATTCAACGCCACAATTCAGCACCCAAAATTCAGATATAAAAAATGCCACATTTTTTTTATTTTGGTATCATATGGCTTTGAAACTTTGTAACCTGTTTTATAATATACTAAGCTTGAATCATGCCAAGTTTTATTAGAATTGGTCAAGTTTTAGGCCCCTAATAGGCCCAAGACCACAATTAATGACACCGCTTTTCGTTGTCCACGAATATAGTTTCCTTTTAATTAGAGTGTATTTTTCCTTAATTTTTTTTCTTTCCTTTCCTCACTCATTCCTTAATAATCTTTTTTGGGTGGAAATGAAAGAAGAGAGGTCAAATAAATTTTTGGAGGTTGTATTTTAACTGATTTTGATATGGAATGAGTGATTAGGGTCAAGTGCAAAAAGGTGATATTTACAGTTTTCGGAACATCTCTTGACTTGTCAATAGGGGGTATGGATGTGTATTGGCTAAATTTGTAAAGTGATTGCTTCAATCTTTCTGAATTTTGGATATATATTTGGACTAGGACAATACATTACACACACAAAAAATTGGACAAAAGTGCATGGTGCAATTTTTTTAATGATGCAAAAGGTTATAAAGAACTGATAGAGGAATTAATTGTGGTCTGTGGCCTAAGAGGTGCATTTCAGCAAATTTAGAATTTTTACTTTGGCATCTTTTCTGAATGATCTATTGGTATTGATTTGTCAAACTATATGAGAAGAAATGATTTTCACTTTCATTTGATAGAAATTTTGTGAAAAAGTCACTTTTCAGGTAAATGCCTAAAATGTAGCTTTTTCACTTTTTTCACTATTTTTTCAAAAACAGCATGCTTAATTTCTCTCTGACAGTTTTTTTCTGATATCTATTTGTGTTCTGTGGTATTTATTTCAGTTGTTTAACTTATTTGTGAACTCTGAACACAAAAAAAAGTAGATAAAAACATAAAAAGAGTGCAAAATGTGCTGTTTTAATAGTCTAAGTCTAACGGTCAGTATACGCAGCAGGTGGAATGTGAAGTTCTATGCACTTAAAAGTTGTATTCCAAAACAGATTGCACTGAACCTACATCAAAAACACTTATTACTGGTTGCTTAACCATTTCTGTTTTACAGACTACCTTTACTTTCTTCTGTTGGATAGCTAGTGGTTTAAATATTGGCCTTTTGAGGCTGACATTTCATTCAGTTTTTAAACAGTAAAGTTATTAAACTTTGCATCAGACCATACTGTCTGTATATATAGTTGAAAGTGACAGTCTTGTTACATCCAGGCTCCATGTTTTATCATATCTGAGCACAGATTTTAGCAAAAGAAGTATATCTCCATCTCCCATATCATTTATATGCTTTTAAATATGCAAATGTGGGAACGCCTAAACTGGCAATCTGTTTTTTTAAGCATAACATTGCTAAAGACCATTTTATCCACATGCGTTATGCTATTTGAAACTTATATTTCCATCAAAAGTACATTTATAACCTGTTAAAGTTTGTTTGATAACTTAACAACTTCAGAAAATTGTGGTAAGTGAAAAATATTACATTTGATATAAGGCCTCACCCTAATTGAAAACCTCTATTTTTTGGCACAGGCTCATATAAAATTAACTTCTGGCCATTTTGCATAAGTCTGATACATGAAATATGCTTTCTGTTGCTTTAAATAGATGTTAACTTATACATAGAGACATTAAAAAGTGTTAGTTTTGGTATCTTTTGGTTTTTAGAAGCTCAAATTTGATAGTTTTAATTGTTCCAATTCAACGCCACAATTCAGCACCCAAAATTCAGATATAAAAAATGCCACATTTTTTTTATTTGGTATCATATGGCTTTGAAACTTTGTAACCTGTTTTATAATATACTAAGCTTGAATCATGCCAAGTTTTATTAGAATTGGTC
>NW_027268587.1:0-1000 GCF_963676685.1 Mytilus edulis | reverse complement strand
CCAAAGTTTAATTAAAGGTGATGGATGCATTTTTTGTGTTATTGTTCAAAATTGGAAAATTCTCTCTTTTTTAAGGATAAAATCTCTCTTCATAACATGATAATGAAAATTCTAAAATTTATAAAATCGATGTGGAGCTTATGTCAATAGATATAAACATTTCAACAAATTTTCTTGAAAGTAGGGGGAAGTGTTTTCTAGTTATTGTCTGAAGTGTGGATGATGGACTAATAGACAACAGTATACTATATTATGTTGTGTGTGAGACATTGGTATAATAAATGGTTTCGAATGAATAATGATTAGAAACTGTTTAATGCAGTTATTGAGGGAACGACAGTGAAGAAATTCCTGAGATCAATGCGTTTGAATCCTAAGAATTCAATTTTTGTTGAAATGAAACAAAGTTCAATTTTTGACCCTTTGGATCTTAATGTAAACCAATTTGGAAAAAGGGACAATCCTGTGCAATTGAATATTTCTTGCTATTGTGCAATACTGTGCAATTAAAAATTTCTTGCTATTGCACAATACTGTGCAATTGGAGATTTCTTGCTATTGTGCAATACTGTGCAATTGAAAATTTCTTGGTATTGAACAATACTGTGCAATTGAAGATTTCTTGCTATTGCAGAATACTGCGCAATTGAAAATTTCTTGCTATTGCACAATACTCAGTTAGTATAATAATTTTTGACCCCGATTTGGACCAACATGAAAACTGGGCCCATAATCAAAAATCTAAGTACATGTTAAGACTCACCATATCAAAGAACCCCAAGAATTCAATTTTTATTAAAATCAAGCTTATTTTAATTTTGGACCCTTTGGACTTTAATGTAGACCAATTAGAAAACAGGACCTAAAATTAAGAATTTGGACATGGTTAGATTTGGCATATCAAAGAAGCACAATACCGTATTTCATTTTTTTGATGAAATCAAACAAAGTTTAATTTTGGCCCCTTATTCCTTGGGACCAAAATTAATCCAAACCTACC